>NW_027616516.1:250000-270116 GCF_964187855.1 Myxine glutinosa | reverse complement strand
ATATATGTGAGTATTTGTATATGTGTATATAATGTGTGTAGATGTGAGTATTTGTATATGTCTATTGTGTACATGTATAATGTGAGTTTTTGTGTATGTGTGTGTGTATATGTGTATGTGTATATGTGTATGTATGTACAAGTGTGTATGTGTATGTATATGTGAGTGTGTATATGTGTATATGTGTATGTATATGTGAGTGTGTATATGTGTATATGTGTGTATTTGTATATGTATGTTTATATGTGTATATGTGTGTATGTATATGTGAGTGTGTATATGTGTATATGTGTATGTATATGTGAGTGTGTATATGTGTGTGTGTATTTGTATATGTATGGTTTATATGTGTATATGTGTGTATGTATATGTGTATATGTTTGTGTGTATGTGTGTGTTTATGTGAGTATGTGTATGTGTGTGCTTATATGTGCATATGTGTATATGTGTATGTGTGTGTATATGTGAGTATTTGTATGAGTATTTTGTGTGTATGTATCTATTATATATATATATGTATGTATATATATGTGAGTATTTGTGTGTGTGTGTGCGTGTGCCGTGTGTGCATATGTAGTTGTTATCTCCATATGCGGGTTTGATAAGGTGGAATGGAGTATGTCTGTTTGTGTATACACACACACACACACACACACACACACACACACACACACACACACACACACACACACACACACACACACACACACACACACACACACACACACACACACACACACACACACGCACCTATTTTCACTGTGAAGCTCAGTTGATGTTGCAAAGTTAGTGGAACATTTGAGTTCGCAGGTGTATTATTGGTTTCCATTGTTTATGACATTTCAACCTCATTTTCCGACTGTGTATCGAAGATAAGACCCACGCAGGCATCAATAACCGCACGTGTGGGTATTCAAATATCTGTGATGTCACGGAATCTTTTATCAGAGAGGAAGTGTCAGCAACGTTCCTTCAACTGCGCCATGTATACCGATACAGAGTTGTACATGTACAGTGCACCATGTACCCCGACGACATACGTACAGTGCATCTAGAAAGTCTACACCCCCTTCCAAAATGTTCACAGAACTGTTTAAGCTCAGTCAAGTTGCATGGGGAACGTTGATGGACAGCAATCTTCAAGGGATGTCACAGATTTCTCGATAATAATTGTCTTCACTGTGCTCCATGGGATATTCAAGGCTTTTGAAATAATTTGCTGCCCATTCCCCTGATCTGTACCTTTCCACTTTGTCCCGGAGGTCTTTTGAAAATTCCTTGGTGCTCATGGTTTTAATGGCCTCAGCCTTTTTTATTAACAAAAAATGGAGAAAAAAAAAGACCATAATCAAATCCATTATCAAAACCAAATAAATCAAGAACAATAAACTAATCAAACAAGTAAATAAACAATAAAGGGAAATTGTAACACCATCTGCCACCATCACTAGGTGGCGAAACACTGTGCACATTTACATCGATAATTCACGCCCCTCTCCCAATCCCCCACACCCCCGAATGAGGCTGCGGCCACATAGCCTATGTTACCCCCCAGACAAAGTAGTTTTTGTATTTGTACCCCGAGTAAAGTATAAAAGTGTTTATAGCTGGAGTTTCTGGCGTTGCTCAGGCGAAAAATAAACATTAACATATTTGAAATGAGGGAAAATATGATGGAAAATCAATTACATCCAAATCAGAATCCATCACAAATGTCAAATCAGTAATATTAAATATTGTAATATTGTAAATAACAACCTATAAACTAAGAAGAAGAAGAAGAACATGTCTCCCCACCAACTTCGTACACTTCCGGAATTGTTTGATTCATTTGTGTTCAAATATTTGCGAATTGTTTTGTATTTATTGATGGGAATGTGTACTTATGTATAATTATAACTGTCATTAATCAAAAAGGCTGAGGCACTATAGAGCGATTTTTTAAAAATCCAAACAAACGAACCTTTTTTTCAATTTTTTTTATTTTTTTATTTTTGCCTAGAAACACCCCCAGGCACTCACTAATGAACCTCTGAAAGTTTGACGAATATCTGTTCAGCCATCTCTGAGAAAAATGGCGACACATAGACACACAGACACAGACAGACAAACGGCTTTATTATATACCGTAGTAGAAGACTAGGAAGAGTACCCATCTGGGAAAAGCTAGCAAATGTATCCCCCTCATCTCTCTGCCTCCCCCACTCCCATGTCTCTCCTCTCTTCTTTTACAGCTGGGTCGGGATTGGAACCCAGGCTGGACAGCTTAGAAACCCAGGTACACACGCTCCCCACCCCCTTCGGATTTTCGATCATACAGACTTGGCATTTAATATGGAATATATTTTTTTTCTTGACTTGGGTTTACTTTCTGAACTCGGCATATCAATCTGGTGAGTTTCTTTTATGCTTTGGTGATTTCTTTGTTAAAAGAACCATGTCACTGATTGTCTGTCGCAGCAAGAAGTCAATAACAGGATTATATCACAGGTGGCGTGACAAAATGTACGGACAGGTACATTTGACGATTGGCTTCACAATCGGGTATATAAGGGTTGTTCCGTTCAGTATTAGTGGAAAACAACTGCTGCACGTCTACAAAAGTTATTGCCACTTCCCCTGGAGATGGTCCGTCAACTCGACAATGCTGTTTGTCATTTAGTGGTGGCTTTACGAAATTCCGGCATGAAACAGCGTGCTATTGCTCGGCAGTATGGCATCACTCAAGGTCAGGTGTCAAAGATCCTGAAACGAAATGCTCAGAGGGGTGTCCCTACTCCAATACCGAGGTCAGGACGTACCTGCAGAACCACAAGGAGGGATGATCGCCAGCTGCACCGGTTAGTCCGCAATGGCCGTACCAGGTCAGCTAATCGGCTTAGGGCTGAGTGGCAGCAACTGACAAATGTGCCTGTATCCAGAAGGCTAGTCGACCAACGACTGGTTCAAGCAGGCTATCGTGCCAGGAGTCCCCTGAGAAAGCCACGACTGACCAGACAACACCGCCAGCGCCGATTGCAGTGGGCCAGAGAGCACCGTCAATGGCAGCCAGGACACTGGAATCACGTGATCTTCAGTGACAAGTCTATATTTCTGGTCTATCTTCAATATGTCCACGTCCGAGTGCGCAGACAAGTGCATGAAGCCGACAACGAAGATTGTATAGTGCCAATAGTCCAAGCTGGAGGTGGTGGGGTGACCGTTTGGGCTGCTTTTCATGCAGGGGGCAAAACTGACCTGGTTGTTCTGAATGGAAACCTGAACCAGTTCAAGCACAGGGCAATTCTGGAAGAAACATTGCTTCCATTTGTTCGTGCAGCCTTTCGAGGAAACTTTGTCTTCCAAGATGACAATGCACGGCCTCATCGTGCTCGCAAGATCCAACACTTTCTTGTTGACCATGGTGTAGAGCATATGGAGTGGCCTGCCATGTCCCCGGATATGAATCCGATAGAGAACTTGTGGGCAGAATTAACGCGTCAAATCGACAACTTGGACAAGCAGCCTGCCTCTGTGCGTGAATTGCAGCAGGCTATTGTAACTGCATGGCAAGCGATTCCTGTCCAAACCTTGGCAAATCTCGTGAACAGCATGCCTCAACGTGTACGTGCTCTCCTGAATGCTCGTGGGCGTTACACAAAGTACTGAACTGTAATTTTACTGTCCGTAATCCCAGTCGTAATTTACCTTTTGTTAAAAAATTTTTTTGACGAATGTGCAAAATAAAGAGATACTTCTGGAAAACGCACAGAAGTTTAACACAGTACTGTCCATGAATTGAGTTCGATATCAGTTTGCATCACTTTCAAGGATCCATTTATTTGCTTTGAAATGTAAAATGTGGTTTTTGTTTCTTTTAAAGGTCACATTAACAAAATCTAGAATAATTTCAACATAATTCCAATGAACTTTTGGTTCTAAGTCATCTTGAAAAGTAAGTTCACCCCCACAAAAAAAATATTCCATATTAAATGCCAAGTCTGTAAGTTATATGCTGTGTTATTTGATGCAGATATTAAATGTGTGCTTCCAAATCGCACTATCATCATTTAATAGCACATTAAATGTGAGTTTCCCAATCCCACTGTTCATCTTTTAATAGCGCATTAAATGTGTGTTTTTTTTGTTTGTTTTTTGTTTTTTTTGTATACAAGATCGAGGCTCGTGAAAGAGCTAAAAATCGTGAAAGAGCTAAAAAAAATTGTTTCCCAATCCCGCTGTTCATCATTTAATAACACATTAAATGTGTTTCCCAATCCCACTGTTCATCATTTAATAGCACATTAAATGTGTTTCCCAATTGCGCTGTTCATCTTTTAATAGCGCATTAAATGTGTTTCCCAATCACACTATTCATCATTTAAAAGCACATTAAATGTGTGTTTCCCAATCGCACTGTTCATCTTTTAATAGCGCATCAAATGTGTTTCCCAATCACATTGTTCATCTTTTAATAGCACATTAAATGTGTTTCCCAATCAAACTGTTCATATTTTAATAGCGTATCAAATGTGTGTTTCCCAATCCTGCTGTTCATCTTTTAATAGCGCAATAAAGTGTGTTTCCCAATCACACTCTTCATCATTTAATAGCGCATTAAATGTGTGTTTCCCAATCGCACTGTCATCATTTAATAGCGCATTAAATGTGTTTCCCAATCCCGCTGTTCATCTTTTAATAGCACATTAAAGTGTTTTCCAATCGCACTGTTCATCATTTAATAGCGCATTAAATATGTTTCCCAATCGTACTGTTCATCTTTTAATAGCGCATTAAATGTGTGATTCCCAATCCCGCTGTTCATCTTTTAATAGCACATTAAAGTGTGTTTCCCAATCACACTGTTCATCATTAGAGCCTAAATCAGGGGGAATTGCCCCTGAGCTGCAGAAGAGCTGTCTTATGCCTTCTTCCCAAGAAAGGGGATTTGCAGAAGATTACAAACTGGCGGCCTGTGTCATTGTTAAATACTGACTATAAGATTGTGTCAAAAATGCTTGCAATACGTCTTAAAAATGTCATCTCTTTCTTAGTTGGGATTGACCAAACGTATTGCATACCTGAAAGATCCATGTATGACCAGTATTTTCTTGGTTAGAGACTTGATTACTATCAGTCAAACTGCGTCTCATGGTTTTTGGTTATTACTTCTTGATCAGGAGAAAGCTTTTGACAGTGTGGATCACTCATTTTTGTTTGCAGTTCTTACTAGAGCAGGATTTGGAGAAAAATTCATTTCCTGAATAAAACTTTTATACAACAATGTATTGTTGCGGTTTTGAGTTTTTGCAATAAAGGTTAATTTCCCCCTCATAGTTTAGTCACACTACAACACGTAGCCTCGCGATAGTTCAGTTATGTCTTAGTAAATGTAAGCATAGTCCTTTTCCTGTGTTAGTTTTGCGATGAGTAGAATAATGAGAGTGAGGTCCTTCCATTGCTTATGCCGCCCCGATACTGTAGTTTTTGGCGCAAATTAACACGAGGCGGGCCTGACAAGTCAAGGCAAGACCGAAGGAAGGCGGAGGAGAAGCCGACGGTAAGCGCGAGCCGCCAATCAGGGCCCGAAGGGAGTGGCTTAGCACTGCGTCAAAAGGCGTGGTTAGAACATTTGATGCGGACTAAGGGCGTGGCAATAAAACCCCTTGCGCAAAGCCCCCACCCCAGCTGGGCAGAGGCGCTTGAGAAGTGAACAAGTTCTGGGGAGAGAGGCGCTTGAACAAGTTATGAGAGAGGCGCTTGAACCAGTAGTTATGGGAGAGGCGCTTGACAAGTGAACAAGTTCTGAGGAGAGGTGCGCTGAAAGAAGCGAAACGGGTTTTGAGGGAAGAGGCGTTTGAACACGTTAATTGCTTGGTTGAGCTCGAGGCGGATCCTCTCTATTGAGTTACGCGAGTGAGAGCGCGCTGTTGATTAATAGGGCTGTCAGGAACCGCCGAGCTGGGTGAGTGACGCGCATATTTTCCCGCCTGCCTGCTCTGCCTTTGTTCGAGAGATGCGCTGCAAGGATCCCTCCCGCCGCCTGCTTGCCTTCATTGAGGGACGTGCTGTGCCCGGGGAGGGCCACGCCGGGCGAAGCTGTTCCTGGACGACCAAGCCGGCGCATTCAGTGCATGAACACCATCCTTTCTTCATTTCCCCCTGTGAGTGTGATCGGGCCCGTGTCTGGGGAATAAGCTAAGACTGCTTAAGTTCTGCCCTGTGTCCCTTCTGCTTCTACCAATCCTTGTGTAAATAATAAATTATTAAACCTGTCTTCTTCCTTTCATTCGACCGTCTCGTCCCTTCCATCTATTGACTATGTGTGGTACGAATAAAACCGCTCGAATCGGGTTCCAATACCAGATAACTGCACGGACCACGTGGTATGCCATCTGCTCGGACGTACTCAAATTACGCGTGGTTTGTGCGAGGCTTGATCCCCGCTTTCGCAGTGGCGTAGGTACTTATAGGTACGTGCGAGAATTGTCCCGGAACCCTACCCTGCATCTGCCTGGGAGGGGCGATTCAAGTCTCACGGTTGCGACGACCCAAAGAGGACAAGGGGTTTAATCTCCCCTTGGTAAGGACAGGAGGGTCACGCAAAAACCGTAACAGTATAATGCCTGCTAAAAGTAAATAACAGTGTGTGTCATCCTTTCCCCTTTCAGCGTGGCATCCGTCAGGGCTGTCCTCTGTCAGACGTGTTGTACACACTGTCCATCGAACCCTTACTGGCTCTCCTTTGTACCACCTTATCTGGTTTGTCCTTGTCAAACAATTCCAAAATTGTTAAGTCAGCATATGCAGACGACCTGTGTGCTGTGGTTAAAAACCAGGAAGATGTTTTTGAGCTATCCCAGTGTTTTGCCAAATTTGAACTTGCTTCATCCGCAAGAGTAAATTGGAACAAGAGCGTAGCTCTTTCTCTGTACCCAGATACCCTATCTGCATCACAGGCTTCACATATGGTCCCCCCAACTCTTCCAGGAGGAATGTTATGGAAAACGTATGGGTTTAAATACTTGGGCATCCATTTGGGAACTACAAGCTATATGAAGAAAAACTGGGATGGTTTCCAAGATAACATTAAGCAGAAACTATCACAAAGTGGAAAGGGATGCTCCATATCTTGTCACTTAAGGCACGGGTAACGATTAATAAACAACCTGGTGCTTCCAATCGTATGGCATAAGATCATAGCACTCCAGCCACCTCAAGCTCGGATCACCAACATTCAGAGGGGTCTAGTTGACTTCTTCTGGGGAGGCCACCACTGGCTTAAGCTAGATGTGTTGTGCAAACCACGTAATTCAGGTGGCCAAAACCTGGTGCACATCCCTAGTCGAATAATGGCTTTTCGGCGAATGACAATAAAACGTCTGCTGTACAGCGAGGTTGTGCCCTGGCGTCCTCTCTCTCGAATACCTTGCTCAGGCAAGCAGGTGGAATGGACTATGACCGGGAACTTTTCTTTATGGACTTGAAGCAGGTCGATAGAGCTTGGCTCCCTGCATTTCATCGGTCTCCCCTGAATGCCTGGCAAGCTCTAGGAGTGCAGGGATTGGAGATCTCTTATGATCCCAGGAAGTTTGTGCATGAGCCATTGTTCCAAAACTCATTATTCGCTGAAATATCTACCAGCCGAGCTTTTATGGATAATTTTACGAACAATGGGATTGATAAAGTGCGAGATCTTATGGAGCTATCCTTGAAGTGATGGTTGTTTGCCAGCGCTGTTTCTGGAAAAATTGGCTTGCGTTCAATTAGAATAGTGAGCAGGGTCATAAAGATTGTATCCCAGACTCTTTTAGATTTAAATATTGGGTGGAATGGGGTAAATGAGGAAGTAGATTTTCGTTTAACCTTCCCTGAACTCTCAGTCACTGCCCAGGAACAACATGGTGTGTTTTCCTCGAACAGCGAAGAATCCGGTGTGTTCCACATCATGGGAAAAAGGGCAATGTACAGAATTTGTCTGGAGGTGTGCTTACCGGGCTGTGTGGAACCCTTAAGAAACAAGTGGAAAGAGCTTTTACCTGCAGGAGCATTTCTCACTCCAAATTGGGATGAAATGTACAGGTGTCCTACTGTCGGACGTACAGGAGACCTAAATTGGAGACTGGTCCATCATGCCCTGGCCACACAGGTGTTAGTTCAGAAGTTTAACCCTGCTGTGTCTAATTTATGTCCTTTTTGTGGTAATGTTGAACATTTGTATCATGTGTTTATTGAGTGCAAGAGATTGTCATCTCTGTTTCTGTATCTGAGCCGAATCTTTTGTAAATTCAAAATTGTTTTTTCTGTTACAATCTTTGTTTATGGACTTGCATGTAATACTAGGAAAAACTCTGATTTTGCTTTTGAATTTTTTGCTTGGAATTGCTAAGCTTGCAATTTATAAAACCAGAAAAGCCAGATTAGGTATTGGAAAAAATGAAAATGCACTTTTTTGTTTCATAGGGATGGTGCCAACACGTGTAAAGCTCGAACATGCTTATCATGTAAACATGGGGAACCTTCTTGTGTTTGAAGAGTTATGGGGCATGGGGTTGTTTTGTGCAAATGCATTGGAAATGAGGTTGTGATTTGTATGTAAAGTGGAGTTGGAATACTTTTGGTTTTATACTTTTATAATAAAAGGACACAAAGTCAAAAAGTCTCTCTCTGGTGCTGGCTTCGTGGAGGGCAGTCACGTTTTTTATGTGCACTTGTGAAAGGAACATTCGGAGCTTTGTGGAGCTTTGCCCTGTTGAAGGAGGGGGTGTTGTTCGACTCGGTGCTTTTTGGGGGAGGAGAGAGCCGCGTCTCGCTTGGTGGTGGAAGCGAGGAAGGGCCAGTTGGCTGCTTGCTTCGCACCTGGGCGTTTTGGACGAGCGGTTTCGGTGCCATTGCTGGAGCGTTTTCTTGCGCAGGTGGATGCAGGGACTACCGTGAGCATGAAGCTCCCGGCGCATTTTTGGGACACAAACAGAGCCTCCGTTAGGTGCCCATGGAGCCAGCAGCTACTGGCGGCCACCCACAAAGAGGGGCCACCCACATCAGCTAGAGCATCTTGAAGGTCCAGTTGTGTAACATAGACGTTTCCAATAACTCTAGCCATGCATATCTACCGGCTCCCAATCGCTTTACTGATGGTTTTAATCAAAGACATCATGTTGCACTTCACAACCACGTGGCATTTCTATCTGTAAATCTCAATGAGGATGAAAAATACAGTGAAACACGCAAAAACCGGACCTTTCATGGCAGAGTTGTTGTTGTTGTTGTTGCTGCTGTTGTTGTTATTGTTGTTATTGTTGTTATTATTGTGCTCCTTCCGTGTCCATCATGCTTTATTCTAAAATCTTAAATGGTTCCTGTTACCATACATTAAACATCATCTTCATCCAATTCATAAAGATAGACAAACTTTTAAAATAAAAACCTGTATCTTTATGTTTAAACAGACTGATTTTTTTTCCCAAGTATAATAGCTC
The DNA here is from genome assembly GCF_964187855.1 of Myxine glutinosa. Classification (NCBI taxonomy): domain Eukaryota; kingdom Metazoa; phylum Chordata; class Myxini; order Myxiniformes; family Myxinidae; genus Myxine; species Myxine glutinosa. The sequence goes on along the minus strand of NW_027616516.1, from coordinate 260,658 downwards.
ATTAGGGACCAAGTCTATAAGAGACTTGGTCTCCTTTTGTCTAAAAGCGACTTGGTCTCCTTTTGTCTATAAGAGACTTGGTCTCCTTTTGTCTATAAGAGACTTGGTCTCCTTTTGTCCATAAGAGACTTGGTCTCCTTTTGTTTGTAAGAGACTTGGTCTCCTTTTGTCCATAAGAGACTTGGTCTCCTTTTGCCTACAAGTTTGGTTTTTCGAAGCTGTCCCAATCTTCACGCACGCTCGAACTTATGTAATTGTTCACAATTGTATTTTTGTCGAAACTGTATTTATCTTACGTGTGTGTACCTATAGTGCGTCCCTTGGAAGATTATCGGTGTTAATCTTTCATTCCTGTATATAATAGTCGAGTATTTCGTGCCACGTGATTTTTCAGCCTAGTCTTGAAGCTTCCGACCTTGAGGCTTGTTTTCTCTCAGTGGTCGATTGTGGTCCTTCTACTCTCGTTCTCACAGTTTTTCCCAGTCTTTTCACCCCATACTTCCTTGTTTAAATTCTTAACTAAAAAAAAATATATATAAAAAATAATACATTTCCTTCTTTCTTCTTTTCGTTCGTTCGTTCTTCGACCAGGTGTTTTCACCCCCATTTTCACGCCATTCCCCAGATCTGTTTTGCCCTGTTCCTTTTGCTGACACCCTTTGCCCTGTTCACGTGACTCGTGGTTGTCCCTCAGGGCTCCCTCTCCCCGTTGTTTTTTTTGTGAATATTAGATTCTTCTTCACGGTTCTGTTTAAATATGTTTAAACTTTCCCCTGCAGTGTTTTATTCAGTGGTATATTACAACATGCACTTTTTCTTCCTACTTAAAAGGCTCTTTTCAATTTCCTCTCAAACTCATTCCACTTCAAAAAATAATTCAATCTCTCATAATTCTAAATCACTACATGCTCTAAATTCACATTCATTCCACCCCTCCTCCATCGTTCTTAAATGGATCGCTAACTTGAAAATCACAATAAACCCAATTTGTTATAAATGTTCGTCTTTCATTAATCATCCACTTTCTAAACTCCCCCCTTGCCCCTCCCCTCCAAATCTCCCCCCTTGCTCCTCCCATCCTAAACTCCACCCTTGCCCCTCCCATCCTAAACTCCACCCTTGCCCCTCCCCTCCTAAACTCCCCCTAACCCCTCCCCTTCAAAACTCCCCCAAACCCCTCCCCTTCAAAACTCCCCCAAACCCCTCCCCTTCAAATCTCCCCCCCCCCTACCATCCCTCTGCAATTCTCCCCCTTCCCACATCCTTCTCAAAGCTGCCTCCTCCCCACTTAATCTCCCTTCTATCTCATACCTCCACCTCCCCCAACCTTCTACTTTCCTCTGCCTCTCCTCAAAGAACCCCTCACTGTGCCTCATCCCATCACCATCAAACCCTATGTCCTCCTCATCCTTCCCTTTCTTGGAAGTCTTCTGTATTCTCCGACACACCATCAACTGCTCTTCCTACCTCCCCCTCTCATCCTTAATCTGACCCTACCCCTCCCTCCCCTCCCCTGCACCCGATGCTCCCGCTCTCTCCTCATTAACGATCTGGACCTCAAACATCCCGGGCCTTCGCTCAAACCTGATTGATCTCTCCATTCAGGTTGCTTCTGACAATCCAGACTTGATCTGCTTAACAGAAACTTTCCTCCTTCAAGATGTCTCTGATTCCTTAATATCTCTTCCTGGTTACACCCTCCTCCAGTATGATAGACCTGATCCTCGTCCTGGTGGTGGGGTTGCTATCTTTATCAAAAACTCTCTTCCTCACTCTCATTGCACTGCCCTCTCTCCACCCCACCCACCGCAGGAGTACCTCTGGCTACGGCTTCCTCTCCACTCCCACCTGTGACTCATTAGGACTGACACAATCTGTCAATTTCCCGACCCGGATCTCAGTCAATGGAGTATTTTCTCTTCTGGACTTGGTTATGACTAACTTCCCTGCAAATGTCTGCTGCTCTTCTTCTGCTCCAATCAGTTCTTCTGATCATTTGCTTGTTAATGTGGTCATCTCTCTGGCCATTCTCAGACAGCCTTCTCAGCATCGACGAGTCTGGCATTTCACTCAGGCTGACTGGCACGGGCTGCAAGCAGCCATCAATCATCTGGACTGGTCTCCCATCTCTACTGCCTCTGACATCAATTCTTCCTGGGAATTCTTCCAAAGCAAACTGCTCTCTCTCATGCACAGATTTATCCCATCTCGTCTTTAGTCGTCTTACCCTTCCTCCCATCCATGGTACAGTGGTCCAATCTCCAACAGAGCCAGACTTGCAGGAAGCACTCCATCCCTGATTGCACAGACAATTTTATAGCCATAGTGTTGATCAGTTGAGAGATCTTCAATGGCCTTGTCAGACAGCTTGATCAGTGGAGGGCCAACAAAGATCCGGGTGAAGTTTGTATTGATATCCAAGTCTGTAGCAGAAGCAAGGAGCTTTCCTATTGGCTCGGAAAATGTGTTGTCTGACAGAGTATGGCCATCAAGGTGAACAATGAGATGGCGCAGGGGAAGTTCACCAGTGTGCAGGTTGCACACCAACCCGACCAGCTTTCTCCCCAGGTGCAGCTTCAGCCTCCGCATTACTCCAGCTTTCACACCAGTGTTGACATTTGTTGAGTCTCCTCCAATGGCCCACAAGGTCTTATCAAAACCCCTCTCTTTCAGCCAGGCAAACAGGACCTTAGCAATCTGCTCCGCATGTGACTCCTCTTTAGTTGCTTTCTCTGGGGTAAAGTGGAACAGATATTAGCTACCAGGCTCACTAACACTATAGTGTTCTTCCTTGATCTTTGCAGGAAAAGATTGGTCACTGCCCTCAGCTTCCATCATCACATTGGTCAGGTCAATCCACCCATCAAAGAGGATGCAGGAGATCCCCCCCTTCTCCCTGCACTTCTCATGAAACTCTTCCCCCAGCTCTGTCATCAACTTCTCCTGTGCTCTATTGACCTTGTTCTTATCAATCACTTTACTTGTATTGTCTTCTGTGATGATTCCTGCATCAATCAGAGCTGCAGTTGCTATCACTGCAGTTGGCCTCAGCCCTATGCCATACCTTACACTAGCAAGGGCAATGTTTGGAATCTCATCATAGTTTTTCTGGACCTTTGCTGAAGCTGCAGGCTCAGTGTCAGTTTCAGGGAAGAGCTCAACTTCAGTGACAAACTCATCTTCAGCACCACTTCTCTCCAATTCCAGATCCTCATCACCATCTGACAAAAATCTCTCAACATCCTTCCTGGCTGCCTTCTCTGCTGCTGCAGCATTTTCCTCCTTGCTCCTTCTCCTTTTCTCTGCATTCTTTTTCTTTTCCTGCCTTTCCAATGTCCTCACCTGTCTCTTGTGCTCTGGCAGATCAGGGCTCCCCATTTGGTGGGGTCCTTTACTTCGAACCATCTCTTTCTGTCCCTTGATGTAGGCAAGATCTTTCACAGGAATCATTTTCTCTCTGCTGCAGGACCAGTTAATGTGGGCTTGGATCACACAGCCCTCACAGCCTCCCCCCTCACAACTGGTAATCTGACACTTGCAAGTCAAAATATCAAATAACTTGTCTAACTTGACAATGAACCTCTCTTTGGCATCAAGTTTGCCCTTCCCAAGAGAAAACTTCACTGCCTGATTCCAGACCTCCTTGAGCTTGGACATGATGGTCACCTTTTCATTGATAACAGGAGGCTTGAAAAGAGCATTAGCTTTGCTCCACTGACAAATCAGACCAGGGTAGATGTCAGACATGAGCTGGTCCATTGGGTAGTTCCTCCTGTCATCTTCACTTTGCTCCCTCAAGTAGATGCCAGACCTCAGGATATCCCTCACAGTTGGCAGTTCAGACACCAACAGCTCCTGCCCAGTGCCAACAAGATTACTTAAATGAGCACTTGATTTCATCCTTGTTCTGACTTGAGCCATTTTTAGTAGTTCACACTGAAATAAAAACAATAATACACAGGTAAGTATCCACTACAGACAGATATTAAGGTATTACACAGGTATTACAGAAAACCGTCAAAATATTCACTTCACAGGTCACTATTTTCCTTCACATGTAACTCAGGCTAGCAATAGGTAAGTACACAAATCAATTAACAAATATAATATAAAACAAGGTAATTTACATCTAAAATTATTATCTATTTGTTCCTCAGGTTCCTAATCAAAAACGTACTTACTGGCAATGCCATAAGAAGAGAAGAGAAGACGGATGGATAAGGATTGCCAACCTCCTCACCATCGAGCTTTCAGCAACACGATGGCTACAACTGCCGTCCCAACAGGAAGTTACCAAAATAAAAGCCCTAACTTCAAAATAAAAAACGTCTCTTTTTTCCAGAAGAATAGAAAAATAATCAAAAATTTAATAATAATCAACTGCAAATTGATGTAGGTTAGGGTTATCAGAATTTTTAAAACCTCAGATTTGTGTTCCACACACCAAAATACATAATATGAACACCCCTCTCGATTGATTTACAAAAAAAAAAGTATGGCCCGCCCTACCGGCACTTCCGCGAAAATGGTCCTCGGCGAAGGGAGGGGCACGCACCGTGTCTCTCGAGCAAAGGTGATATCTCGGGGCAAACGGTAGGGAGGGCTTTTACGGCAGAGCGGGACGGCTTTTATCGTGAAGGGCGGTTGGCTGAAACGCGCAGCTTCGTTCACTCGCAAGTTATAAACGCCCTGGTTGCGCCCGCGTATCTCTCGCGATAATCAAGTTCATACAGTGCTAGTGATGCAAGTCCTCTCAACGCGCTTATCCTCTCCAAGTCCTTTGACGTCCCTCTGCGAGTCCTCTCCTCTGCAAGTCCTCTTCCCCGGGCAAGTCCTTTACGAGGGCTTTCTCATGCAACTCGTTCACAACCCAAGCGCCTCTGCGAGTCCTTTAGCGAGTCCTTTCGAGGGCTTTCTCATGCAACTCGTTCACAACCCAAACGCCTCTGCGAGTCCTCTGCCCTCCCTCTGCAAGTCCTTTCGAGGGCTTTGCGCATCGGGTTATATCGGCCCGCCTCGCGAACCTTCTGGAACTCACCAGACTCTTCTCACCACGCCCTCTGACACAACGCCGACGCCATCACCGTTGAGCTCTCATTGGTGGCTCCCACTTACCGTCCCCACTGCTGCCGTTCCCAACCTCAACCCTCTTCCACCTTCCGAGGCCTACCTCGTGTTAACTCACGCCCAACACAACCAGGGCTTTTTAGCCGCAATGGATCGAGACTATGGACGTAGAATGGTTTGTAGAAGTAGGGCCTATCCTCCTGTCTTTACACAACGCAGACCTAACAGAGGAAATGGCCTATTCTCACATATACTAAGACATAACTAGACTACAAATGGGCCTACATGTTGCTCGAGTGACTAACTATGGGGGGCAAACCTTTAACATTTATTGAGCTCACTGTACACATCTCAAAACCGTATCAATATATATATATATATATATATATATATATATATATATATATATATATATATATATATATATATATATATATATTGTTACGGACGCGGTCTTGGATGTTATTTACCGAGCGGTTTGGTATGACCACGTCTGCAACAGGCTACCCGATTGTACCCGGACTTTGACTAATCGCGATCTGCTAGGTCAATGAAGGAAAAGACACACGGCTGGGATTAATATGACACGACACCAGGGATACGGTTCTCAAAGGCCTCCGGAGGAGGTTCTATTATGGCGGAAGGTCAGATTACAGGGATGAGAGGTAAACATAGGAAGGTGGGCACTTAAACACACTCTTATATTAATAGCCGCGACAGACGACAGATAAACAGGACAACAACTGACTCACACGGGGTTTGATGGCAAGGAAAGCGGGGTAGCGATCGCTCCAGGTGCACCTGGGCTCAGGGACAGAATCAGCTCGGTTCGGTCCGGAGATGCGGGGAGGTATTCAGCGCTCGAGGTGGCGTCGGGTTCCTTTGTTCGTGGCTGAGGCGCATCTCGTCTCACTTCCGGTGAGTCCCTTGGTATATCCGGCGGGGAGTCACGCCCTCGCTCGTTAGCTCCGCCCCATATGGCATCGGCCCATGGCTTCTCATTGGGTGCGGGAGGGGGGTTACCGGGCTCCGCCTACTGACGAGGGACTGACGGCCAGCCCCTTCGTGGTAACCCCGTAACCTGGAGCACATGGGCCATGGCGGCTAACCGAGCCGGAGGGAGGACGCCCACTCCCCGCGCCGCCCCCCTCTGCGGTTGTAGTTGTTGTTGTTGTTGTAGTTGGCGCTTCTTCATGGGGAAGAGATGCGGGGAGGTATGGGAAGGTCCTAAACTCACTACTGGTGCCATATAATCACATTCTGGTGCAACGAAGAGTCAAGATTAATGGAAACAAGTCCTTAACTGACATAGACTAAGAATAACTAGCAAGATGTCCTATAGTTGTCTACGTGAGCTGCGGTGGACCTGGGCACGACATTTAATGGGGGAATGAAGGGGAAGATCGGCTCTACTGGGTGTTGTTTACAGACAATGGGACTAGGGAATGGGGTAAGGGAGAGTTGGGGAGTATCGGGGAAATAGGGGAATATTTACAAGTGGATATGGAGGCCAATTTCCATATTCGCAACATTGCACCCTTCTCTACCCTCGGGGCGTCCCGACCCGATAAATTTTTACCTATTTTAGTGTGGCACTCAGATGTAGTTCCCTCTACTATTAACTCTACCCTGAGTGCGACAGTTTTACAGATATTCACAAATGAGTAAATATGTCCCCCTGCGACGTTGCACCCTTCTCCTCACAGAAACACACCCACAGGATAACCGAATCGCGGAAAGAATTCGCAAACTAAACATACAGCCGGTAGGGAGCATTATTTACAAGACTACGCTGATATTTACACTACGATCCAGGACCTGTTTTTGGAGGAACACATGCAGATGTTATGCATAGAGAGAGCACGCATGCTAGCATCGATACACCAACCCACGAGTGCTCTGTGGCCTACGGCCTTTAATAATGTGCAGAGCACCCCTTCCCAGCACCAAAAGCACCACCCCATCACACAGTCAGCACCATCCGGTGCACCAATAAAGTGTTTATAAATCACCGGTGGTGTCGCAGCCGGCCGATGTTCTGCCGCTGGTCTTGCCTTCTTGAAGTACTTGGCCTTCTGGCTTCCTTAGAAATAAAGAAAGGCGCCAACCGCGTCCATTTCTATATTGTGGCCTTCAGGGGGCCAACTATTAGTGGTTCACCTGTTTGGCATAGGTGCCACGTTGACCCATAGGTCCATCCACGGGTGGTGCTTGGCCGCATAAGAACTGCGGTCCATTGTGGGTGGCCACAAACATTGCGGTCCATATGGTGTATTGATCCCAGCAGCAAGCAGCGAAAGTGCAGGCCCACAACTGCGTCGCCAGCACCTCTCTCTCCTCTCTCTCTACCCCAAAGCCAGATCCTCGGAGGTGGGAGACAAAAACAAGACAAGTGAGCAAGGTGGTAAGGGCGCAAAAGTGCACGCAATGTAAGATGATGCACACTGGGGGCACATGGGAACCAGGTGAGACAGGTACGTTCCTACCGTACGCCCCCCCCCCACCAGGTAACCTACATGGCCCCTCCCTTACCCCTTACTGTATCAACAAAACACAACACTACCCATAAACATCTACTTTACAAATCCACAAACATCCCTACTGTCTTCCCCGTTCCTCCCATATACCAAATTCGTCTTCTCTCCCTCCTAACCAATCAAATTTGCCATTTTCAACTTTCATCAAAATTTGCCATCTCCAACTGAACATCAAAATTTGCCATCACCAATTCATCATCAGTCCCTCCTAAGGAGGGAGAGATGGAATCACCCCAATGTCTCATCCACGTCGTGATGCGTCTCACAAATCCTCACAGCAATTTCATTTCCTGCAACAAAACAAAGAAAACACAGGTGTGGAGCCATCATCACCACAGGTAAGTGGCTGCGTATGGTGCGACAGGTTCATCAATCCTAACTATTTCCTAAATGACTTTAACAACTTTACACTATCCGGGGTCTTTCCCTGCCAATCCATTGGCCAACTTACACTATGGGTTCTAAAAACCGATTCCCATTGGCCAAACTGTGGTGCTCTCCAATTTGGGGTCTCACTCCCCCGATTCAACACTCGGTGCCCTCGCACAATTTCTGGGCCGCGACGTGTAGCTCTCCCAGCAGGTCTACCCACCTGCACACCTCCACCACTGCAGTTGCCTCCGAGCTTACCTGCTCCTTACCCTAACCTAACTACCTGGGGAAGGCCCTCTGGCACTCTCCCCACTCGGTGCCCTCTCTGGCACTGGGCTGCCCGATCCACACCCGGGATCCTCAGGCACCCACTCACAACTACCGGCTCCCAGAGCCCACCTGCGGCCTCACCTGGCCGACATCCTCACAGTGGTGGAGTGCCCAACCAACTACACACACTAACAGGCTACACGCCCAGCCATTTCCACGACACTAATGCACCCATCCACAACACCAGTCTGCACCCGCACCACAAATGCCAATATCCAACCACAATTTACCTGTACCCTCTACCTAACACTTACACTACCCGCCCCGGGTATCCGTGAAAGGGGTCCACTCTTCCCCCATCCACACCTTCGCACCATGCACACCACTCCGTACCACTTACTCCAACTCTCTCCACACACCTGTACCTGCACACCTGTGCTCTCACACCTGGTGCCACCTGCACCCTTCTCTCCCCAAGCGCATTCGCGCTGATCCACCACACTCATTACTCATACACTGCTCCACACTGCTCCACACTGCTCCACTTCTCACACAGCATCATCTCATCTAACTCCTCCCCTCTGAAACTTGCGCTTCCCAGTCGTCCCTTTAAACTATTGCGCTCCCACGTCATTATCATCCATACTAAACTACCTGCGTCTCCACTACAGGTATCAGTCACTAACTAACCTTAACGTTACCTAACGTCATCCTCGCTAGATCCCTATCACGATATATCCTAACCCACCCGGGCTAGTTTCCACTGCCATCAACCCCATAATCTATTGCGCATTTGCCCCACATGGGAAGGGTGGCAGGGATGCCAACCTTACCCACCGGGCCCATCGCTCACTACTAATTTTGCACATCAAATTTCAACAAATCAAAAATTTGCCAATCACTACCCATCCTCTGCCAATCTTTACTGCCAATCCTTTGCCAATCATCAAATTTTGTTTTTCTAATTTCGGGGCCAAAACACTAACCTCATCACACAGTCTCCTCACTAATGCCTCTCGGTGCGCCAATTCCTGTCCAAAGCCCGGCTTCGTAGAGCCGAGCAATGAACGCGGGTCGTTTTGTGCCAGCGGCTGGACGCGTCCGGCACTCGGTGCAGGGAAGGAGGTTTACCCGGGCCGAGATCCCACGCACCATCTCGGCGTGGAGCCATCCAATGTCCCGATCTCGACCCGCCGGCACGTTTTAACAAAACGTGGTCGCCATGACGACCCTTCCTATCCAGCTGCCCGCTCCGCCTAGTGGAGCCCGGACGCGGCCGTTCAAAGTGAGGCCCGGCACGCACCGAGGGCCCGATTCGGCTATAAGTCGTTCTAACCTCTAACCCGGTTACCGTCGATGCCTCCTCACCTGCATGCTTACACGCATACGCTACCCCTTTCGTGCTCACACCTCCAGCTGTCTCCATGCTCCTCGTACCTTTCCTTACACACCCAGGTACACTCATTCCGCTCACCGACTTGGTCACACACCTGACCACCGAACACCTTGGCACACATTCGTCGCTCGCACACCTCACCAACACACCTCTTCGCGCCCCCTTCTCGGTCACCTCCTCTGTGACAATCACAGGTGTGCTCTCACTCGCACACCCAACCACGTGCCTCACTACCAATTCCAGCGTGCATTCCCACTCACGCTCTACCATTCCAGGTGTGCTTCCTTTCTCACCTGTCACCACCAACTCACGCTCCGTGTCACTCGTACTACTCTCACCTTCATTCTTGACAGCGCACTCACCCTTCATGCACCCGTCCGTTACATACCTTTCTCGCGCACACTCTCCCGTTACACCCTCTGTAACACTCACCACAGGTGTACACTCTTCCTTACCTTTGACAGCGCACTCTTTCCCCATGCACCTGTCCGTCACACACCCCTCTCGCGCACACTCCCGTGCACACTCTCCCGTCACACCCTCTGTAACACTTACCACACCGCGCTTCCATGTGCTCCCTCGCACACACGCTACGACCGACTCACTCTCGCCAGCACCCTCACTCCTTGGCACGCACTTTTTCCTCACACACCCCAGAGTCGGACTTTCTCGCACACCTCCTTTTTCGCACACCAGACCTGTCGCACACTTCACCAACGGCCTCTCACGAACACCCGGGTCCATCTCGACCCCCAAGCTTCTTAAATCCCCTGGCGCATCATACGCACGACCATATTGGTCACCACTTACACCGGGTCCTCTTCCTCTTCGCTTCTCCTCCATCACCTGCGAATCCCTCATCCGGTTAATGAGCACATCATCACGATCCAAACACAGACTTTGGACCAATTATTTTACTTCCTCCTTTATCTCTTTCTTATCCTCTCTCCGTCGCTTCTTAATTTCGCTCACCCCTTCTTCCACTTCTTCTAATTTTTGCTTCACCTCCTTCATCT
>NW_027616516.1:235000-245000 GCF_964187855.1 Myxine glutinosa | reverse complement strand
ATTGTGGCGGTGTTCTAGCCTGATTTCTTCCTAAGTCATGTCAGGGGGAAAGGCGTCATTTAGTGTTGTACTAAAGGTCCTAACTAGTGTTTATGTGGTCTGCAGTGCCATAATGGACAAAGGTTTGACTACCAGGTGAGACATACAAGGGCTCTACTGATTATTCCCTACTCTAACTAACACACAAATCTCCTGGTAGATTCACAATCATACATCTTAACCCGACAAACGCCTACACATGATTTATTACAGGAAATGTTCCTTATCGCGACATCTCGAAGCATGTTACCTACTCAGATCTACGCTGCTCTACATATTGCTCTACCAAATTCGTAACACAGCCCCGCCCCCCCCCCCCCCCCCGGAACCGTAGCTCCTGCAAGGTTCACTGCAGGCGCTACCATTCCAGCCTTAACACTTACTGTCACACACTTAATTAGCCTATGAAATAAATCAGGAAGGGCTGTGGGAAGTGAGTCGGACTACCTACCTACACTTCCTTAACATGCTAAACCCCTTAACCATCATGCAATCATGTATGTACATTTTCTTCATTCCATCGCTCCTGTGGTGGGAGGACACAACAACACACAACTCTAACTTAACCACAAACTTCGCCACTTACTCAAAAATTCAAAAACTCCATAAAATATTTTTACATACCCCGGTCTACAGACCGCGTCCCCCGGTGGATGCCACAAGACACAACCTTACATGCGGGGCGGCCATCCCCAATGCACCCCCTAAATTTCCAAGGGCCCTGTCCAAATGTTGCAGGGGAGTGACTTGGCTCGGTGGATTTTGCCCACATTCATTCAACACAAACCCCTTATCCACTCATACACATTCCATAACTCATCATTACATTTCAAAAATCAACAAAGCTCTTATTTCACCCCACTGCAGGACCATGGCATTGATGTCATATCATATGTGTGCATTCCTCAACGAAGCAGCGGCGAGGTACCGCACAAAAAGATGGTGGGGGCGCTTCAGGCTGTGGTGCCCGCAGTCCCAAAAACAAGTCAACCGACTTGCAAATTCATTGCCCCCCCCCCCCTTTACCTCTTGGCCCATGGCAGCCCAACAGCCCCTTTCTGCCGTTACCTCGCCAGTGAGGGTCTCCACACACACCAGGCTCCTCCGCAGCCTCCTGCTTCAGAGCAGCAACATGGGTCACCGGGGGACTTCCTCACCCCCTGGCGCCCAACCAGACCCTCCACCGACGAGCTCCCGGCTGCCAGGGGTAATTGCCGCAGAGGGGGGAGGGGAGGGCCGCAGGCATCGCTCCTCAGAGCTTGATCCGTACCTACGGACACACACACACCTTCCCCACCCACAAGACCCCAAAACACACTTCCTCCCCCGCTGCCATTCAATTCTCAACACAACTCAGCACAATTCCATAGATGTGGTACAAATGATGTTTCAAAGCTTTGCCATGGCCTTCCACATGTGAAATCCCATTCACATTTAAACCATTACACATTTCCAAAAGCACATTTCCAAAAGCACAATAATCACCCCTCATTATCTCCAATAATCATCACTCACTCTCCAGTTTCCACTCTCACGACCACATCAAAACACATAACCACGACACAAAAACACACGCCACCCACAAAACACTGTGTGGCCCCCATTCCATCCCCTCACCGGCCATGTCATCACTCTCACCCGCCTCCCAACTCCAAATTACATGTCCCCAATTTAACAAGCAAGTCCTGAAGCCTGGGACAGTACACATCAACACTCACCTCAAGTGCAGGTAACTACCGGTTGGTCAGGTCCAAAGTGCAATCCATCACAAAATCCCAAAATTTCACGTTGGGCCTACCAAATCTCTCCAAATTTCTCTTTTGTCCCCACTACACTGGCAGGTATATGGATCCGCATCCAACGGTGATCACACTACACAACTACCTGTGGCCACGACAGCTCTGCACCTCTACCGTGCAAGGGTCATCGGGACAAGGTGAGCAGTCAAAACGCCAACATGGCCCATAAGTGTCCATAAAGATGCGACCCACGATCCATCCTTCGCCCCCCCTGTGAGGAATACAGCTGCACCAGCCCCAGCTGGCCAATGTGGTGAGCACCTGCTGCACAACACACACACAACCTCGGCCCTGGGGGAAACGGTCGCAGTGCGTGACATTCCCCTCACGTCACCTACGCCGCCCTCTCGTCCCCCAGTCCACAGAACCACAGCCCGCCCAGTACTCACTGTTACGGATTCGTCACTTCCGTTGTTGTGGTTTTCATCCACTGTAAACATTTTTGGTTCCATGCACTATTATTGTTTTCGTTTAAGTGAAATAGAGATAACTGTTTTCAAAAGGTGAAAAAGTTAGTGTTTTAAAAGAAACCGGAAACCGGATCGGGAACCGGACGAGGAGGAAGAAGAGGAAAAGGAGGCGGAGCGAGTGAGGTCATGAAGGAGCCGAGCTGCTTTGAGGTCTTGAGCAAACGCTGGCGAACGGGGATCACGAGTGAACTTTGGGTGTCCTGGGAAAGGGATTCCTGCGACAGAGTTGTTATCGCTGTGACAGATAAACCTGCGTGACAGGTTTTTGCGGTCGATTCCGAAGAGAATTGTTGGAGTGCCGTTACGTCTCGAGTACGGGCCCATTGGCCATTTTGCCTCGCGCCGGATTTCGCATCACTCTAGGCTCTTCACCTCGCTTCAACCATTTCACCGCATCCAGACGTTAACCTGGTTTGTGTGTGTAACGTGGATTTTGAGTGGGAATTTGCGGTATGCAGTAAGGGGAGCCGTTGAACGTCCATACCCGAAGGTGTGATTTCCCAGTCGCCTCTTGAGGGTACCTTTGCGCATCTTTGGCAGTGTGACTGTCAACCGAACGGGATTCTGGTCTCGATAAAACATCGTTCTGACGATCACTGGAGCGTGGATCGACTTTGGCTTGAAACTGGGACAGAGACCGGATCCCCTTACTGCATACCGCAAATTCCCACTCAAAATCCACGTTACACACACAAACCAGGTTAACGTCTGGATGCGGTGAAATGGTTGAAGCGAGGTGAAGAGCCTAGAGTGATGCGAAATCCGGCGCGAGGCAAAATGGCCAATGGGCCCGTACTCGAGACGTAACGGCACTCCAACAATTCTCTTTGGAATCTTGAGGAGATCTCGCGAGATCACGGCGAGGTCACGTCTTTTCGAAGCTGTTCCATGCGCTCACGCTTTCGAAGCGAAGTGATCTTTCACATTTGTGTTTTTGTCGTATCTTTATCTTTCTTTCGGTGCATGTACCTATTGGGGTGACTTTAATAGGTTTCTCGGTGTTGGTTTTTCATACCTGTGTACAGAATCGTCGGTTTTTTCGTATCGTGTATTCTGAGGCCTAGTGTAGTACTAGTCGGCTACCGTGTCCTCAGACCTTGGCTTGAGGCTTTAGTTTTTTGACTCAGCGGTTCTTCGATCGCGCTGCAACTACTTTCGGTCTCTGTTTTTCACAGTCTTTTCACCCATACTCCCATGTTTTAAAATCTCCAAAAAAAAAAAAAAAAATTCGTTCCCTGTTCTTATCCGCTTGTGCGTTCTTATTTGTTCTTTCGTTCTTCGTTCTTTTGGTCTTTCGTTCTTCGTTATTTGTTCTTTCGTTCTTCGACCACGTTGTTCGAGATCACGTGATCAAGTTGTTAATACATGTTTCATCTGTCCCCTGAAGAACTTTATTATTATGTCATATTCTATAACACTTTTTTCTACTTCTTCTATAAAAGGATGCTTTCGACTTGCTCACCAATTCTATTCATTCAAAAAAAAAAAATTCCATCTCTTACAGTGCATCTTTCATTCATTCCCTAAACTCTCCAGAACTCCACCCACCCTTCAGCGTCCTCAAACGTATTTTTGACTCGAATGTCTCAAGAAACTCATTTTGCAATAAATGTTCGTTTCCCATAAATCGTACACTTTTCAAAATCCAATCACACCCCTCCCCTCCAAATCTTCCCCATCACCCATCTCTGTCAAATCTTCCCCCTTGCCCCTCCCCCCCAAATCTTCCCAAACACCCATCCCTTTCAAATCTCCCCCGCTGCCCCTTCCCTCCTAAACTCCCCCCACACCCCTCCCCTCCGAGACTCTCCCTCACTCCTCCCCTCCTAGACTCCCCTCTCACCCCTCCTCCTCAAAGCGTCCTCCCCGCTTCTTCCCCCTTCCAACTTTCACCTTCATCTTCCTCAACCTTCTGCCTCACTCTTCCCCCTCCTCAAATAACACCTAACTGCGCCTCACCCAAACACCATCAAACCTTTTGTCCACCCCATTCTTCCCTTTCTCCAAGCTATTCTGTAATCTCTGACACACCTGCAACAGCTCTCCCTACCTCTTCCTCCTCTTCCACATCCTGCCCTACCGCTCCCCCCCCCCCCCCTGTTCTGTATCCGATGCTCCCCCTTCCTCTTCCTTAACAGTATGGACCTCAAACATCCGGGGCCTTCGCTCAAACTTAACTGATCTCTCCATACAGGTTGCTTCTGACAAACCAGACGTGATCTGCTTAACAGAAACCTTCCTCCTTCATGATGTCTCTGATTCCTTGGTATCTCTCCCAGGTTACTCCCTCCTCCGGTATGATAGACCTGAGCCTCGTCCTGGAGGTGGGGTTGCTATCTTTATAAAAAACTCTCTTCCTCACTCGCCCTGCACTGCCCTCTCTCCACCTCAACCCCCAGGAATACCTTTGGCTACGGCTTCCCCTTCGCTCCCACCTTTTGTTCATATGCGTGTTGTACCGTCCACCAAACAGTGATGACTCCATCTACATCTCGCTGTCTGATAATATGGACCAACCTCTATCTACCCATCCCAACTCTCTCTTCCTCATATGTGGTGATTTCAATTGTCACCATGCCAGTTGGCTGGGGGTGGGTACCTCTCTCACCAGCCATGGCTCTTCAGCAAAGGACTTCTGTGACTCACTGGGACTGACACAATGTCAATTTCCCAACCCGGATCTCAGTCAACGGAGAATCTTCTCTTCTGGACTTGGTTATGACTAACTTCCCTGAAAATGTCTGCTGCTCTTCTTCTGCTCCAATCGGCTCTTCTGATCATGTGCTTGTTAAAGTGGACATCTCTCTGACCATTTTCAGAGAACCTCCTCAGCGTCGACGAGTCTGGCATTTCACTCTGGTCAACTGGCACGGTCTTCAAGCAGCCATCAATCATCTAGACTGGTCTCCCATCTCTACTGCCTCTGACATCAACTCATCCTGGGAATTCTTCCAAAGTAAATTGCTCTCTCTCATGCACAGATTTATCCCTTCTCGTCTTCAGTTGTCATACCCTCCCTCCTGTCCATGGTACACGGAATCTTGTGGTGAGGCTATTGCCCAGAAACAACTTGCTTTCGTCTCCTGGAAAGCAAATCCAACGGAAGGAAATCTCATTTCCTTTCACAAAGCCCGAAACAAGTGTGTGTCCACCCCCAGGAAAGCCAGGAAACAATATATGTCCGTCCTCAGGACCGAACTCTCTTATCTGTCTCCCTCTTCCAAATCCTGGTGGCGTCTGGTGAAATCTGTTTCTGGTGTTTGTTCCCCCTCCATCCCATCCCTCACCTTAAATGGCCACACGGCTGACTCCGCACGTGAAAAAGCTGAATGCCTCAACTCTGTGTTTGCCTCTAAATCTTGTGTCCCAAACCCATCCCTCTCTGTACCCACCGTACCCAGTCGTACCCAGCTGCTCCTGGACTCTGTGTCCTTTCCTCCTGACAAGGTGGAAAAGTTTCTGTCAACCCTCGACTCTGATTCTGCAACTGGACCTGACGGCATCAGCCCACGGGTCCTAAAATCATGTTCTTCCGCTCTTTCACTCCCCCTCTCTGTTCTCTTCACCCTCTCTTTTGCTCAAGGTCATCTTCCATCTGCTTGGAAATCTGCCAACATCACCGCTTTGCACAAAAAAGGTGCAAAAACAGATCCCAGCAACTACAGACCAATCAGCCTTCTCCCAATTATCAGCAAAGTCATGGAATCCATCATTGCTTCAGATATAAAATCTTTCCTCTTCTCCAATGGCTTGATCTCTGATCATCAATTTGGTTTCAGACCTGGACACTCCACTCTGTACATGCTGCTTCTGCTTTCTCAACAATGGATGGAGGTCCTCAATGCCAAACAGGAAATTAGAGCAGTCTCCCTTGACATATCACGTGCCTTCGATACGGTCTAGCACCCCGCTCTGCTCACCAAACTCTCCTCTTTTGGTATCCATGGAAATCTACACGCATGGCTGGCGGACTTCCTCTCTAGTCGTAGTCAACGTGTGGCCCTGAATGGGTTTCTCTCATCTCCTCTTCCTGTTCAGGCTGGAGTTCCCCAAGGCAGTGTTCTGGGCCCTGTGCTTTTTCTGGTCTTCATCAATGATCTCTCTGACTCTCTTGAAAATCCTCTCTATCTCTTTGCTGACGACTCTACTCTCTGTCGCTCCATTCTTCATCCCTCAGATCGGCAGTCTGCAGCCTCCTCACTCTCTGCAGACCTTGACAAAATCACAGACTGGGCAAACAAGTGGAACATGTCTTTCAATCCTGACAAATCTCACACTCTTACGATGTCTCTCTGAAAAGACCGACTGGACAACCCTCCCATCCACTTTCTGAATAATCCTCTCCAAGAAGTTCTGTCACTCAAGCTTTTGGGTCTCACTATCTGCCATGATCTTTCCTGGAAAAACCACATTTCAAATCTGGCCTCCAAAGCCAGTCGCCGACTGGGCATCCTCTGTCGTGCGAAGTCCTTCCTTGGCACACCTGAGCTCCTCACCACATACAAGGCTTTCATCCGCAGCTCAATGGAATACTGCTCTCCCCTCTGGGCTGGTGCTCCTGCCTCACACCTAGCTCGCCTTCACGCTGTTGAAACCAAAGCATTCAGAATCAATTGGAATCTCCCGCGATGAAGCTAACTCCAAGGGCCTCTCACTCACTCACCGCAGGAAGGTTGGTGGTCTTTCCATCTTCTACCGACTCCTCTCTGGCCTTGCCCCCCCCAGCTCTCTCTGGGCTCTGTCCCGCAAATATTCCTACAGGTCGCACAAGATCTGCCTGCAACCCTCTTTTGGTTAAACTGCCAAAATCAAGACTCTCTGCTCACCTTCACTCCTTCATTCCTCTTTTCTCCCGCCTCTGGAACAAACTCCCTCACTCTCTTCAATCCCACTCCACCCTCCAAGTCTTTAAAACAGCTGTTCACCACCATCTCTTATCTTCCCCCATCCAAAACCTTGATCTTTTCTACCCCCGCTAATTTCACCCCAATTCCACTTTTTGAAATACCAACTTTTGTCCTGGAAGTCCTTGGTGTCCTTGTGCTTTATACTTCTCCCACCCCCCCCCCCCCTTCCCACGCCTCCTCCCCCCGGGCCCTCTCCCTTCCACACATCTCCCTGCTCTCGGATGTTGTGTGTGTGTGTGCTTCCCCTTTTCTTCCCATCTTGTCTTCCGCTCCCTCTTTTTGTGCATTTTGTTTGTCTGGTCGATTTGTTTGTGAAGTTAATGTTAGCTCTTTCACGAGCCTCGATTCAGTATACAAAAAAAAAAAAGAAAAAAAAAAGACATTGGGAATTTTCTTTTCGCTCACTTGGAGCACAGTGAATTATATTGTACGAAACTGATGGTACTGGTACCATTATAGGAATGATATATTGGTTGTACAATATAATTGATTAATATTGTTATTGCTGTTATTCTTGTGTGACCTTAATACAATACCTGTTTGTTGGTAACAATTGGTGTGGTTTCACCATTGATCTTTGACAAACAGAATAACACATCTTTCTGCCGTGACTCCTCTCGGGGCTCGGAGGTACACCGTAACCGGGGTTTGGGGAGAAGCACGTAACACTCACCCACACTTGACCACACCAAGGTCCAGTCAACAGCCATGCTCCACCAGGAGACCCACCCAGAAGACATGATCCACACCCCTCGGACACGCACAACACCACGTTGACCACCAGGCTACACAACTACATCCCCATGACCCCGCGTCCCACATATCTGCACAGTCGCCCCCGCAACCAGTTGAAAGCTGTGTCCTGCTACCCTATTAATTTTATCACAGCCTCCAACACTTTGGTCTGCACACCTGGATCAATAATGGCGTCACTGTACAGTGTCCACCATTTCTCTTCACAAAATTCACCCTTAAAATTTGCATCGAACCCACAGATTACCCATGCCAAACATTTTTCACATTTTACTAAACTCACCAAAGAGAGATGCTTCGCCATACACATGCCAGCCGAGCATGGCCCATATGCTCGGCTCGTTACACATTCCAAATTCAACAACCCCATGGCTCTCTTCCCAACACGAGAGTCCATAAATCATAACGGAGCATCTGTGGAAGGTCACTCTCACACATCACGTTCCACAGATGCCCCAATGGTTGTCTGGCAGGCTGTCTCATTCCTGTCCATTCGGTTCGACCCGCGTCCATAGACCAACCACCATGCCAGGTCACCACATCCTGGCTGTCCCAGAATCTCAGGAAGAGGGTGCCAGGTCGCATGCCCGGTGGTCACTACATCAGGCCCAAGCTGGCCGTCTGCAGTGCCACCACCAAAGTGCGACACACAACACCTCCCCCTAGTGGTCCTCCATAAATGCCATCCCAGGCTTGAGAAACCACCTCGGACCCCCTGGAGGTCTTAACCCCCACCAGGGTCCAGTGACCCTGTCGGCCCGAGCCACCAGCTCGGTCGGCGCCCCGACGGACAAGGGACGCCACACTCCACCAGACCCCCCGTGGGGGCCCAGGTCGTACCATGCCACCCATGGCTGGACCCCACGTCCAAATCTCGCCAGCACAGCCACCAGCTGGCTGGCATTCCCAAATTTACAAAGGGGGCAATTTTTGCCCGAGGCCATCTCCCATGACCTCTCCATGTCCAAATCCCGCAGCCGGGGACCAACTCCAACCACGGCTGCTCCAAATCAATTTCCCATTTTAATTTAATTTTAAATTTCCTTTTAGAAATTTTCATTTCCTGTGCCAAACCGCAGCTGCAGGTAACAACCTCTACCACCGGTTGTTCTGCCCCTCCCTGCAGCTGGTCCAAATTCCCTAGGGGACCAAATCCTCAGAGGCTCTATCTCCCGACTCCCCAAGGTCCAAATCCAGCCCGGAGTCAAAACACTCCCCCAGCTGGGTATCCAATTTCGGAGCCTCCGTTGCCAAATCGTAGTGTACGGTGAGAGTCCCCTCGGTCACCTCAACCTCCTCCTCGGACCAACTCACCTCATTACCCAGACTCCTTTGGGCACCGGTCAACCTTTACCTCTATGGACTGTCCCAGGTCCCCAGCCGCTGGATCAAATCATCCTCATCATTACCATCACAACTCATTTCTGGCCCTGCCAGGCTTTCATCAATATCCCCAATAAATACCCGGTCCGGCTCCATTACACGGACCACCAAAAACTCTACCCCCTCTTGCTCCGCACCACCGCCCTGGTGCTGCACCAATCCAAATTCATCCCCTGTTGAGGTGTTGTGACATCCACCTGGTCCCGATAAACAACCAGGCCAGGTGGAAAACATTCCCTATTACAATTCTCACATTCCTTGCTCACCTGTGCGCACTCCACGTCTACCTGCAGGCATTCCCCATCTACCTGTTTACATTCCCCATCCAACTGTGGACATTCCCCATTTACCTGTGGGCACTCCACGCTCACCTGTACACATGCCACAATTGCCATTCCCTGCAGACATTCCCCATTCACCTCTACACATGCCGTTCCCACTGCAATTCCCAATTTTGCCATTCCCGGCTCCTGAGCCCCGACGGCACTATTCGTTCGTCCTTCCTTCAATTCATTCTTCCATTCATCAATTATATTTTCCACTCCTTCAATTTTTCCCTCCAATCGATCACTCATTCACTTCATTCCTTCCCTACATTCATTCCCCTGGGACTCCATTTTGTTTTTCATTTCTCCCATCTCCTTACTCA
>NW_027616516.1:182500-232500 GCF_964187855.1 Myxine glutinosa | reverse complement strand
GGAGGGGAGGGGGGAGAGGAGGGGAAGGGGGGAGGGAAGGGGGAGGGGGAGGGCAAGGGAGGAGGGGGCGGGAGGGGGGAGGGGGGAGGGGGCGGGGAGGGGGAGGGGAGGGGGAGGGGAGTGGGGAGGGGGAGGGGAGTGGGAGGGGGGAGGGGAGGGGAGTGGGAGGGGGGAGGGGAGGAAGAGGGGGAGGGGAGGAAGAGGGGGAGGCGAGGAAGAGGGGGAGGGGAGGGGGAGGGGAGGGGGAGGGGGGAGGGGGGAGGGGAGGGGGAGGGGGGGCTTCACCCGGGTTGAATAAGAATAATACAAATATATGATGAAAATAACATGTATATTTTAGAGCAATATCACAGTACATTTCCTACATGGCATTTTGTCAATTTTCAATTTCTCAAAACCTCTTAGTGAACAACATTTCTGGTTTTCTTACTTGGTGCCAAGACATAAAGATTGCTTGGTTTTCCAACCCTCGAGCAGCCCACGTACAGCTGGCCATGGGAAGTACCCGGCATTGCCGGGTGGGGGAAGGGGGGGAGGAGGAAGGGGAGGGGAGGGGAGGGGAACGGGGGGGGAGGGGAGGGGAGGGGAACGGGGGGGGAGGGGAGGGGAACGGGGGGGGGGGAGGGGAGGGGAACGGGGGGGGAGGGGAGGGGAACGGGGGGAGGGGAGGGGAACGGGGGGAGGGGAGGGGAACGGGGGGAGGGGAGGGGAACGGGGGGAGGGGAGGGGCACGGGGGAGGGGAGGGGCACGGGGGGAGGGGAGGGGCACGGGGGGAGGGGAGGGGCACGGGGGGAGGGGAGGGGAACGGGGGGGGAATCGGGGGGGGAGGGGAGGGGAACGGGGGGGAGGGGAGGGAACGGGGGCGGGGAGGGGAACGGGGGGGAGGGGAGGGGAACGGGGGGAGGGGAGGGGAACGGGGGGGGAGGGGAGGGGTACGGGGGGGGAGGGGAGGAGCGGTGGGGAGGGGAGGAGAGGAGAGGAGAGGGTGGGGAGGGGAGGAGAGGGCGGGGAGGGGAGAAGAGGGGGGGGAGGGGAGAAGAGGTGGGGAGGAGAGAAGAGGAGGGAGGGGGAGGGGGAGGAGGAGAGGGGAGGGGGGGAGGGGAGGAGGGGGAACGGCTAGCTTGGCAAGCGATAGCAGGATTTGTACTTTTATTTTTACCTCAATGAGGGCTATATATATAGTCCGTGCTTGAAGCCTTCAAGTTCAACATAAAGTTTTTATATGAAAAATAATGCAGATGTATAACAATCCACCAATGCAAGTTCAGAAATGAATGCAGATCCTTTACTTTGCGATACAAACGCAATTCCCGCCATTTCCACTCACGATCGAGGCCCTCCACAGTGGCCGGCTGGCCGCGCCTCTTCTTCCGCCTACAACTTCGTCTCACTTCTTTCACTCAAAATGTACGAAATTCTGCCGCATGAAATTATGTAGAGGCCTCGTCGGGGGGATATAAGGTACATAAGGAAGGCGTTGTAACAGAAGAATCAAAATAAAAGTGGAGGAACATGAGGAAATGGGAGCTATTCTGGACCCACAGCCAAACCCGACAAACCATTGCAATACACCCCGAACGTCCTAGCCGCCACAAACCACCATGGAATTGCAGGTGGCGAGGTTTTTTTAAACCATTGATATTAAAATAAAACGTAGCCTATAACCACCAGGATTTTATGCTGATTCCGAATTTGTGTCTAAAACTTTTCTCCGATGTGTAGTTCTTGAGTTATAGGCGGACATCCAGACAGACGCACATATATATATACACACACACACACACACACACACACACACAGACACTCCTCCTTTATATATAGAGATATATATATAATATATATATACACACACACACATAAACACACGTACACACACACATATACACACACATGTACACCGACACACATACATACACATATATATGCACATATGCAGTATGCACGTATGCACGCACACACACACACACACGTACACACACACATATATAAACACATACTCACACACACACACACATATACACACATGCACACACACACACACATATATAAACACATACTCACACACACACATATATAAACACATACTCACACACACACATACTCACACACACACACACACACACACATACACACATACACACACACACACACACACACACACACACACACACACACACACACACACACATACATACATACATACATATATATATATATATATATATATATATATATATATATATATACATTATACACACACACATACACACGTACACACACATGTACACCCACACACATGCATACACATACACACACATATATATGCACATATGCACGCATGCACACACACACACGCATACACACACACACATGTATACACACACATGTACACCTACACATGTCCCACGGCCTTTCACAAAGCCCGAAAAAAGTGTGTGTCCACCCTCAGGAGAGCCAGGAAACAATATCTCTCCATTCTCAAGACCGAACTCTCTTATCTGTCTCCCTCTTCCAAATCCTGGTGGCGTCTGGTCAGATCTGTTTCTGGTGTTTGTTCCCCCTCCATCCCCTCCCTTACCTCAAACGGCTACACAGCTGACTCCACACGTGAAAAAGCTGAATGCCTCAACTCTGTGTTTGCCTCTAAATCTTGTGTCCCAACCCCATCCCTCTCTGTACCCACCGTATCCAGTCGTACCCAGCTACTCCTGGACTCCGTGTCCTTTCCTCCTGACACGGTGGAAAACATATTGCTCTACCAAATTCGTAACAATATATATATATATATATATATATATATATATATATATATATATATATATTGTTACGGACACAACTTATGAAGATGTTATGATGGGCCGAGCGGAATGGCCGCCGTGTTCGCACAAGTTACCCGATTCCACTCGAACGTTGGCCAAATCGCGCTATGCTAAATCAATTAAGGAAAGGACACAACGGCTGGGATTAATGACACGACACCAGGGGTACAGTTCTCAAGACCTCCGGAGGAGGTTATAATATTTGTATGCGGAACGTTTAGATTACAAGGACAAGAGGTACAGCATAGGAAGGTGGGCACTTAATCACGGTCTTATAGTAGCCCCGACAGAACACAGATACACAGGACAAGGCTGACTCACACAGGGATTGATGGCAAGGAAGGGCAGGTAGTCGATGGACAGCACAAGGTGCACCTTGGCTCAGGGACAGGATCCACACGGTCCGGTCCAGATATCCGGGGAGGTATCGTCGCGCTGGAGGTGGCGTCTGGTTTTCTCCAAGCGGGGGGGCGCATCTCTCGTCACCTCCGGTAAGTCGCTGCCTATATCCAGCGGGAAGTGACACGCCCTCGGCTCGCTAGCTCCGCCCCAGATGGAATCGGTCCGCCGCTTCTCATTGGGTGCGGGGGGGTTACCGGGGCTCTGCCCTTGACGAGGAGCTGACAGGCAGCCCCTTCGTGGTAACCCCGTCGGAGCACATGGGCAATGGCGGCTAACCAAGCCGGAGTGAGGACGCGCACTCCCCGCGCCGCTGCCGCGCCGCCCCCGCTGTTGTTGTAGTTGTTGTTGTATTAGGAAGAGATGCGGGGAGATATGGGGAGGTCCTAAACTTGCTAACAGGTGCCATACAATCACATTCTGGTGCAACGAAGTGTCAGAATTAATGGAAACGAGTCCTTAACTGACAGAGACTAAGAATAACTAGCAAGATGTCCTATAGTTGTCTACGTGAGATGCGGTGGACCTGGGCACGACATTTAAGGGGGGAAATAGGGGAAGGTCGGCTCTACTGAGTGTTGTTTACAGACAATGGGACTAGGGAATGGGGGATTGGGGATAGTTGGGGAGTATTGGGGAAATAGGGGAATATTTACAAGCGGATATGGATGGAGGCCAAATCCCATATCCGCAACATTGCACCCTTCTCTACCCTCGGGGCGACCCGACCCGATAAATTTTTACCTACTTTAGTGTGGCACTCAGATGTAGTTCCCTCTACTATTAACTCTACCCTGAGTGCGACAGTTTTACAGATGTTCACAAATGAGTAAATATGTCCCCCTGCGACGTTGCACCCTTCTCCTCACAGAAACACACCCACAGGATAACCGAATCGCGGAATGGTCTTCAAACTATACATACAGCCGGTAGGGAGCATTATTTACACAAGACTACGCTGATATTTACACTACGATCCAGGACCTGTTTTTGGAGGACACATGCAGATGTTATGCATAGAGAGAGCACGCATGCCAGCATCGATACACCAACCCACGAGTGCTCTGTGGCCTTACGGCCTTTAATAATGTGCAGAGCACCCCTTCCAAGCACCAAAAGCACCACCCCATAACACAGTCAGCACCATCCGGTGCACCAATAAAGTGTCTATAGTCACCGGTGGTGTCGCAGCCGGCCGATGTTCCGCTGCTGGTCTTGCCTTGGAGCCCACTTGGTGTTCTGGCTTCCTTCAAAAATAAAGAAAGGCGCCAACCGCGTCCATTTCTTTATTGTGGCCCTCAGGGGGCCAACTATTAGTGGTTCACCTGTCTGGCATAGGTGCCATGTTGACCCACAGGTCCTTCAACGGGTGGTGCTTGCCCGCAAAAGACTGCGGTCCATGGTGGGCGGCCACAAAAATTGCGGTCCATATGGTGTATCGATCCCGGCAGCAAGCAGCGAAAGTGCAGGCCCACAACTGCGGAGCCAGCACCTCTCTCTCCTCTCTCTCTGCCCCAAAGCCAGATCCTCGGAGGTGGGAGACAAAAGAAGAAGACAAGTGAGTAAGGTGGTAAGGGCGCAAAAGTGCACGCAATACCAGGTGATGCACACTGGGGGCACATGGGAACCAGGTGAGACAGGTACGTTCCTACCGTACACCCCCCCCCCACCAGGTAACCTACATTGCCCCTCCCTTACCCCTTACTGCATCCACAAAACACAACACTACCCATAAACATCTACTTTACAAATCAACAAACGTCCCTACTGTCTTCCCCGTTCCTCCCATAAACCAAATTCGTCTTCTCTCCCTCCTATCCAATCAAATTTGCCATTTCCAACTCTCATCACAATTTGCCATCTCCAATTCAACATCAAAATTTGCCATCACCAATTCATCATCAGTCCCTCCTAAGGAGGGAGAGATGGAATCACCCCAATGTCTCATCCACGTCGTGATGCGTCTCACAAATCCACACCGCAATTCTCACTTCCTGCAACACAGAACAAAGAAAACACAGGAGTGGAGTCATCATCATCACCACAGGTAAGTGGCTGCGTATGATGCGACAGGTTCATCAATCCTAACTATTTCCTAAATGATTTTAACAACTTTACATTACCCGGGGTCTTTCTCCTGCCAAACCATTGGCCCTCTTACACTATGGGTTCTAAAAACCAATTCCCATTGACCAAACTGTGGTGCCTTTCAATTTGGGGTCTCACTCCCCCGATTCATCTCCCGGTGCCCTCGCACAATTTCTGGGGCGCGACGTGTAGCTCTCCCAGCAGATCTACCCACCTGCACACCTCCACCACTGCAGTTGCCTCCGAGCTTACCTGCTCCTTACCCTACCCTAACTACCTGGGGAAGGCCCTCTGGCGCTCTCCCCACTCGGTGCCCTCTCTGGCACTGGGCTACCCGGGTCCGTCCTCCGGATCCTCGGGCCCCATCCACAACTCTACCGGCTCCCAGAGCCCACCTGCGGCCTCACCTGGCCGACATCCTCACAGTGGTGGAGTGCCCAAACCAACTACACACACTAACAGGCTACACGCCCAGCCATTTCCACAACACTAATGCACCCATCCAAACATCATTCTTCCAACCGCACCACAGATGCCAATATCCAACCACAATTTACCTGTACCCTCTACCTAACACTTACACTACCCGCCCCGGGTACTCGTGAAAGAGGGGTCCACTCTTCCCCCATCCACACCTTCGCACCATGCACACCACTCCGTACCACTTACTCCATGTATTCCACACACCTTTACTTGCACACCTGTGCTCTCACACCTGGTGCCACCTGCACCCTTCTCTCCCCAAAGCGCATTCGCGCTGATCCACAACACTCACTGCTCCACACACCTGTCCAGTTCTCACACCTGTGCAATCAAACCTGTTCAATCTCAAACACACGGCATCATCTCAGCTAACTACTCCCCTCTGAAACTTGCGCTTCCCTGTCGTCCCTTTAAACTATTGCGCTCCCACGTCATTATCATCCACACTAAACTACCTGCATCCCCACTACAGGTATCAGTCACTAACTAACCTTAACGTTACCTAATGTCATCTCTCTAGATCCCTACACACGATATATCCTAACCCACCCGGGCTAGTTTTCACTGCCATCAACCCCATAAAACTAGTGCTCCTTTGCCCCCCATGGGAAGGGCGGCAGGGATGCCACCCTTACCCACCGGGCCCATCGCTCACTACCAATTTTGCACATCAAATTTCAACAAATCAAAAATTTGCCAATCACTACCCATCATCTGCCAATCATTGCTGCCAATCCTTTGCCAATCATCAAATTTTGTTTTTTTCTAATTTTGGGTCCAAAACACTAACCTCATCACCCGTCTACTTATTACATCCTCTCGGTGCGCCAATTCCCTTTTAAAGCTCGGCTTCGTACAGCCGAGCAATGAATGCGGGTTCTTTCGTGCCCGCGGCTGGATACGTCCCGCATTCGGGGCAGGGACGGAGGCTTACCCGGGCCGAGATCCCACGCACCCCCTCGGCGTGGAGCCATCCAATGTCCCGATCTCGACCTGCTGGCACGTCTCAATAGAAAGTGGTCGCCATGACGACCCTTCCTATCGAGCTGCCCGCTCCGCCCAGTGGAGCCCGGACGCGGCCGTTCCAAGCGAGGCACAGCGTGGATCGCGCACGGCGGTCCCTTCGAACCCGCCGTGGTTCGGATCCCCGCTGGTCCTCGCGGCACGCGAAGCTGCCCGACGCGCACCGAGGGCCCGATTCGGCTATAAGTCGTTCTAACCTCTAACCCGGTTACCGTCGATGCTTCACCTGGATGCTTACAAGCATACGCTACCCCTTCCGTGCTCACACCTCCAGCTGTTCCCATGCGCCTCGTACCTTTCCTTACACACCCAGGTACACTCATTCCACTCACAGCCTTGGTCACACACCTGACCACCGAACACTTTGGCACACATTCGTTGGTCGCACACCTCACCAACACACCTCTTCGCGCCCCTTCCTCGGTCACCTCCTCTGTGACAATCACAGGTGTGCTCTCACTCGCACACCCAACCACGTGCCTCACGACCAATTCCAGCGTGCTTTCCCACACATGCTCTACCATTCCAGGTGTGCTTCCTTTCTCACCTGTCACAACCAACTCACGCTCCGTGTCACTCTTACTACTCTCACCTCCACTCTTGACAGTGCACTCACCCTTACTCTCGACAGCGCACTCTTTCCTCTTGCACCCGTCCGTTACACACCTTTCCCGCGCATCCTCTTGCGCACACTCTTTCGTTACTTCCTCTGTAACACTTACCACACCGCGCTTCCATGTACCCCCTCGCACACGCGCTACGACCGACTCACTCGCGACAGCACCCTCACTCCTTGGCACGCACTTTTTCCTCACACATCCCAGAGTCGGACTTTCTCGCACACCTCCTTTTTCGCACACCAGACCTGTCGCACACTTCACCAACGGCCTCTCACGAACACCCGGGTCCATCTCGACCCCCAAGCTCATTAAATCACCTGGCGCATCATACGCACGACCATATTGGTCACCACTTACACCGGGTCCTCTTCCTCTTCGCTTCTCCTCCATCACCTGCGAATCCCTCATCCGGTTAATGAGCACATCACCACGATCCGAACACAGACTTTGGACCAATTCTTTTACCTCCTCCTTTATCTCTTTCTTATCCTCTCTCCGTCGCTTCTTAATTTCGCTTACCCCTTCTTCCACTTCTTCTAATTTCTGCTTCACCTCTTTTATTCCCCGGTACGTCTCCTCAATCTCGTCCTCTAAGGCTACCTTGACCGTTTCCATGTGCGTCCTCACCTGCCGGTCCTTTGTCTCCATTACCTCTATCACCTCGTCCAACCTCGTTGTCAGTCCCTCACGTACCATCTGACATTCCCTCTTTGTCGCTACTAAGTCATCTTTTAGTTCCTTCTGTGTCGCCTTTAAACCTCCTATTACCGCTGTGTTCTTTTGAACCTGCTCCACTAACTCCGTTTGTCCCACCGTCAGCTGCTCCACCTCCTGCGTCAGGTCCTCTATGCCCCCTTGTAACTTTACAGTCCCCTTTCTCACCTCCTTCTCCATGTGCTCCTTACAGTGCCTCACCTCCTCGCGCACTCCTCCGACCTCCTCACTCATCACTTGCATCTCCTGCCCAGATGCCACCCTCATCTGCTCCATCTCCCCCCTGTGAGCATCCAGTTTGGATTCTACCCCATTCTGACCCCCTCTATCTGCTGCCCCATTTGTTTA
Organism: Myxine glutinosa; assembly: GCF_964187855.1. Lineage (NCBI taxonomy): Eukaryota > Metazoa > Chordata > Myxini > Myxiniformes > Myxinidae > Myxine > Myxine glutinosa. The sequence continues at coordinate 224,005 of NW_027616516.1, read as the reverse complement.
ACTTCCCTTTCCGCTTGGTCCATCATGTCCCTCAATTTGCCTTCCATTCTGTTTTCTAATCCCTCTAACCCCTTTTGCATCCCTTCCATTTGATTCTCTTGGGCGGCCATTCTGTTTTCTACCCCCATTAACCCCTCCTGTATTTCCCCTAATCTAATGTCTAATCCCTCACCGGTACCCCTCGCTTCATCCCTCATTACCCCCATTTGCTCACTCTGAGCCTCCATCCTGTTCCCCATTACCCCCATTTGGTTTCCCATTACCCCCATTTGGCCCTCCAATCGCTCACCCTGAGCTTCCATCCGGTTCCCCATTACCCCCATTTGGCCCTCCAATCGCTCACTATTCTGGGCCATAAGGGCCTTCATTTGTATTAAAAAAAGGTTCAAATCCACCAGGGGCGCTACTATGGTCGCGGGCGCCGTGGCCATGTGCGAGGCGCCATTTTGCGCGCCCGCAACCTCGTGCACGACGACGCCATTTTGTGCGTCTGCTACCCTCACTGCTTCGCTCTCCTCATGTCCCTCACTTTGGTCCTGGATCGACCCTGCCTCACTCTCCTCTACCGGAGCCCAGCCGTCTTGGTCTGCCACAGCGTGACTTTCAAAATTCGGGTTTTTATTTTCGTAAAACAAAATCAAATTTCGCCGTTATAATTTCGAGCGCGTGAAACGCGCTCCGGGACCTATCCCACTTCCCGACACCAATTGTTACGGACACGACTTATGAAGATGTTATGATGGGCCGAGCGGAATGGCCGCCGTGTTCGCACAAGTTACCCGATTCCACTCGAACGTTGGCCAAATCGCGCTATGCTAAATCAATTAAGGAAAGGACACAACGGCTGGGATTAATGACACGACACCAGGGGTACAGTTCTCAAGACCTCCGGAGGAGGTTATAATATTTGTATGCGGAACGTTTAGATTACAAGGACAAGAGGTACAGCATAGGAAGGTGGGCACTTAATCACGGTCTTATAGTAGCCCCGACAGACCACAGATACACAGGACAAGGCTGACTCACACAGGGATTGATGGCAAGGAAGGGCAGGTAGTCGATGGACAGCACAAGGTGCACCTTGGCTCAGGGACAGGATCCACACGGTCCGGTCCAGATATCCGGGGAGGTATCGTCGCGCTGGAGGTGGCGTCTGGTTTTCTCCAAGCGGGGGGGGCGCATCTCTCGTCACCTCCGGTAAGTCGCTGCCTATATCCAGCGGGAAGTGACACGCCCTCGGCTCGCTAGCTCCGCCCCAGATGGAATCGGTCCGCCGCTTCTTATTGGGTGCGGGGGGGGGGGGTTACCGGGGCTCCGCCCTTGACGAGGAGCTGACAGGCAGCCCCTTCGTGGTAACCCCGTCGGAGCACATGGGCAATGGCGGCTAACCAAGCCGGAGTGAGGACGCGCACTCCCCGCGCCGCTGCCGCGCCGCCCCCGCTGTTGTTGTAGTTGTTGTTGTATTAGGAAGAGATGCGGGGAGATATGGGGAGGTCCTAAACTTGCTAACAGGTGCCATACAATCACATTCTGGTGCAACGAAGTGTCAGAATTAATGGAAACGAGTCCTTAACTGACAGAGACTAAGAATAACTAGCAAGATGTCCTATAGTTGTCTACGTGAGATGCGGTGGACCTGGGCACGACATTTAAGGGGGGAAATAGGGGAAGGTCGGCTCTACTGAGTGTTGTTTACAGACAATGGGACTAGGGAATGGGGGATTGGGGATAGTTGGGGAGTATTGGGGAAATAGGGGAATATTTACAAGCGGATATGGATGGAGGCCAAATCCCATATCCGCAACAATATATATATATATATATATATATATATATATATATATATATATATATATATATATATATATATATATATATATATATATATTATATATATATAAAAGTTCAAAACACACCTGGCAACAAGTGTGCCGCACTGACCGGGTCCTCAGTCGAGGTCCTCAGCATCATCCCGTTTCGGCCCTTCAACCTCGATACGGTCAGCTAAGGTGGGCCAGCAGGGGCACGTACACATCCACATGCAGCAACTGCATCTGGATGCGTACATACCCCCACCCCCAGCCAGTGCGAACAACAACAACTACAACAACAACAACAACAACACCACCTCTTTTATGGCCGAGGCCTTTTTTATTATAAAAAAAAAGGTAAAAAAACACGCTCAAAAATCAAACCATCAATATACCCATCACCATCACCACCACACAAGAACCCAGGGAAATCAAAAACCAAGAAATCAAAAGCCAAGAAACAAGATATCAAACAATAAATAGGAAATCAAAGAGAGAAAGCAAACCAAAGATCAAGAAACGAAAGAAAACAAGGTTCAAAGACCAAAATGAAAATCAAATCAAACTCAATAAACCATGAATCATAAAAACCAAAGTCCATCATCCCTAACCCAAACCCCAAAAACCCCTCTCCCACCCCAGGCAGCAGACACCTAACTCTAACTAACCAAAGGGGGGGGAGAAAGGAAAGAAGACCCTATCCCCCCTCCCACCCCCCCCGAAAACAACCAAAGAAGGGACACCTTAAAACAATAAGGGTCAAGGGGCCTTTTTTCCTTTGCATACCGAAATCAACGACCGGCTGCTAACCGCAGCCGGGAACATGCAGCCACAAACACGTTGAGGGCTCGACCCACCGCTGGAAATAATAATGAAAGAAAATAAAAATCAAACCAAGGCAAAATCAAGATCAAACAAAAGGAAACCCAACTGCCCCCACCCTCCCCAGGCCGCGCCCGGGAGGGCCCACCCGGAAGATGCCCCACAAGGAAGGCCCCAGCTCCCTGAGCTGCCCACGAGGCGTGAGTGTCCCAATGAGAATCACCGCCCGACAGGGCCCGCAAGCACACCTGCCGGAGCACCCCCAACCTTTCCAAGCCCGGGCGGCAAGCTCGGTCAGGGACTACGGCTGCACATGACTGTCGCCCGCACATTTGGAAGTAACCTCCCGCGGGACCCCCCCCCTTCACCACGGAAAAGCCCGGCCGTATTCTCCACTCCAGGGAGGGCTTTACGACACACCTGACGCAACGTTGCGGCCAGCGCCCTGCCCCGTCGCCCGCAGGCTGTCGCCAAGCCTGTACCTTTGGAGGCAGGATTGGGCCATGCCCCATATCTGCCCAGGATCCAACCACACCCTGGTATGGAAACCTCTGGTTCTTGCTCGCCACAAGACGGTCTTGATTGTACAGACCGTTCTCCAGGCCTGCCGCCACTTGCGGACAGGCACTGGTTGTGGTAGGAGCCCGCTAAACGCAAAGACGTCCCGGCTGACCATCACCAGCCAAGGCACATAGCATTCGAGGAGGCCAGCCGCAAGCGACCAGACCCCCTCGGCGACAGGGCAGTCCCAAAGGACATGCCTGACGGTTTCGTCCCCTGTGCATCCGGGTCGGGGACACTGGACCGACACGTTCAGGTCCCTCTGGAACTGAAACACCCGGACCGGAAGACACTCATGGGCGGCTTGCCACGAGATGTCCTTCTGGTCGTTGACGAGACAGCGAGCCGAAACGTTCTCCCAAACCTTTCTTGCCGTACGTTCTGCGAGAGGCCTTCCGCGAAGGATACGCACCTCACGCAGCACCTCCCTTGGGCGCAAGTGATCCAGGACCCGCGACAACTGCCAACCGATGGGCCGACAGGTCAACAGGCCCTGCTCCCGGGCGAACCCCTCAAACATCCGGAAATGCCCCGGACACGACCCGGAAAAAGGCCGAGACAGCGGGAGGGACCGCCCTTCCAACCGCGCGACGGACGGCCCCAGAAAGAAAAACAGAAAGTCCCGTGCCAGCGGGCGACCCGGGTCCTCAGACACGAATAACTCCATGAGAGTACACGCAAACGCAGACATACATACAAACACCGGGCAGGGGACACCCTTCCCACCCAAGGACGGGCTCATCTTCACGACCCTCCTACTCCTGCGCTCTGCTCGGGTACCCCAGAAGAAAGTGAAAATTATTCCTTCTAGAGCCCGTCCCACTGCAGGAGGAGGTGGGGAGATTCTCGCCAAATACAACAACTTACCGATCAAAACATTCTTGATAACTAAATTTCGCCCCTCCATGGTTAGGCGACGAGACCGCCAAGAAGCGGCCTCCAATTCCAATCCCCCAATGACCGTTCGCCAGTTCTCAGCGGCCACGCCGCCTGGGTCAAAGCAGACCCCGAGGATCTTTAATCGATCTCTCCGCTCCGTGTACGGGCAAGGGGGGCCGGAGCCCGTCCTGTGCCGACCAAAGTGCATGACCTCACTCTTCTGAGGATTGATTTTAGAAGAGGAGGCCAACCCAAAACGCTCGCAGAGACCCACCAGTCTGCACATGGCGACTGCATCGGTGACAAACACCGACACGTCGTCCATGTACAGACTCACCTTTAGGCGCTCCCCATGGGTTCCGGGAATCCACAACCCAGGGAAGGATGGGTCCGCTCGCAGTGCACAAGCAAACGGTTCAATACAAAGGACAAAAAGGACTGGTGACATTGGGCAGCCCTGCCTGACCCCAGAAGCGACTGGGAAGGCTCCCGAAAGGTGTCCGTTGGCCAAAACGCGGGCTTCAACGTCCCTATACATCAGGTCTACCCAATGCATCAAATTTGGCCCAAAGCCAAAACGGTCCAAAACGGCCATCATGTATTCATGTGACACTCTGTCGAAAGCCTTCTCCTGGTCCAAACTGACTATGCTCAGTGGGAGGCCTCTCTCCTCCGCTAGCTGGATCGCCTCTCGAACCAGGCCCAGGCTGTCGGACACTCTGCGTCCCGGAACAGCACAAGTCTGGTCCGGGTGCACGAGGTCCACCATGACACCGTGCACCCTCTTAGACAGCACCTTTGTTAGTATCTTGTAGTCGACATTCAACAAAGTGATCGGGCGCCAGTTGGACAGATCCTCCCGATCACCCTTCTTGTGCACGAGGTTTACAATGCCCCGGCGCATCGAATCTGGAAGCCTCGCAGAGGTGGCTAGCTCCCTCACTACCTGCAGATAGTCCTCGCCAAGGACGTGCCAAAGGCGGCGATAAAACTCCACAGGCAGGCCGTCGTCACCCGGGGTTTTATTCGCGGCCAAATCCCTAACAGCAGAGGTCAATTCCTCCAGGCTCACCGGCTCCTCCAATCGCTCCCGCTGTTCCGGGCTCAGATGATTCCTCAGATGGCCGAGAACGTCGGCCATCTTGATTTGGTCAACCGGTCGTTTTTCAAAAAGCCTGGAGTAATAGTCCTCCACTGCTTCAGTAATTTGGTCCGGATCCGAAACACGGCCTCCCCCCACATTAACCTGGGCCAAGTCGCCCCTCTGCCTGGCACATCGTTGGAAGAAAAATCTGGTACACCTTTCGTTCCCCTCCAATGCCTGCACCTTGCTCCGGAAGATGACGGCCCTCGCCCTGGCTTCGAGGAGGCAAGAAAGCTTCCCCTTCACCCGGCGGATTTTCCCCGACACGTCCCTCCCTTCGCAAAGTTTCTTATGCAGGCGCTGGAGGTATGCCTGCATGCGCTTCAAACGCTCTCGTTTCCCCGCGGCCCTCATTCGCCCGGCCGTACGGAAAAACCCTATGGTCCTACGTTTCACCTCCTCCCACCAGGCTGCCGAGGTAGGGAAGAGGCACCTAACCGTTTCCCACTCCCTATACTTCCGAACGTAGGCATGCACTAAACTGTCATCCTGCAAAAGGCGACAGTTAAGCTTCCAGAGTCCAGAGCGCCGGGGACGCACCCCATTTAATTCAATACCCAGAGACAAACGACAGTGATCTGAAAATGCCACTGCGTGAAGTACCAGGTCCGGGTCGCCAAAATTTGGTGTCAAAAGGATGTAATCAAGCCTAGCCCGACTGGTACCAGCCGCGTCGGTCCAGGTGACCTCATTCCTTTCCGCACCCGTGTCCCTCAACCTAAGATCCTGAACAAGCCCTTTAAGGGCCCGCGCCGATGGCCCCAGGGGCAACCTGTCCAATCTTATATTAAAATCTCCCCCGACGATCACGGGGCCAGAGGTGGAGAGGAGGGGCCCCAACTGGCGCAGGAGCTCCACTCTTTCTTCCCCCGTCGTTGGAGCGTACACGTTGACCAGGGTCAGTGGGGTCGAGGACACCACCACCCTGAGCACGGCCAACCGCCCCGGGATAATTTCTTCTAAACTAAGGACCTCGACATTCGGGCTCTTAATAAGGAACCCTAATCCTGCCGCCCTGTTAGTATAGCTGCCGGACCAATACGACTCTCCGTACCGCCAATTTGCATGGAGGTATCCATACTCACCGTGCGGAATATGGCATTCCTGCAACAGGCAGACATCCCATTCAAAATTGCGCAGTTCTTCAAAACTAGCGATCCTCCGGACCGTGGTACGGACTCCCCGTACATTTAAACTCGTTAGTTTAAAGCTCATAGGTGTTAGTGTATTAATCACCAACCCTAGTGCAAACCATGAAAGGGGAGTCATAGGACTTATGAAGCTCCTCCCTCCTTGCCAAGACACGACGAGCCACCATTCTTCCTCCCCCTGCGGTTCTTCCCGCAGCCGGGAGCCACGAGGGTGCCCGGGAGCCAGTCCCCATCTATGCAGACATTCTCCCCGGGTAGCAGGGAGAGGTCCTCCTCCTCGGGGGTCAAATAAATTACCCCCCCTCGCCCGCCACCCGGGGAAGAAAGCCACCAGTCCTCCGCGAGCCAACCCTCCTTGAGGCCCATGGCCACAGCTGCCCCCGGAGGAGGGGTAAGGTCAACGGGTGGGGAACGACTCACGGGGGAACGGGAACGTGAGCGTTCAGGGGAAGACGGCATTCGGGCCCTCCCCCGGAGACCTGCTGCGGCCAACCCCGACTGCGCCCCACCCCTACCACGAGCAGGCGATCCCCCAGGCCTGGATGGGTCGCTTGATGCACGGGGGGCTCTACGCCCCACAGGGGTTTTCTTCTTTGACGTTCTTGTGTTCTTTCCCTGTGGGGCTTTGCCCAGAGGAGCTTTTCCTTTGTCCTGGCCCCTCCTCCGACGCTTCTTCTCGATCCATTGTCCAGGGTCACTTTGCTCATAGCCGGAGGAGGAGCCATCACTTCCAGCCTCCGGCAGCGGGGTTTCTGGCACCGAGGATGTTTCTTCTGACCCCGCCACCGGAGCCACCATTCCTCGTGCATCCTCCCCTCCCACCGCAGTGGGCCCGACACCCGGCGAAGCCACATCCAGGTCCTGATCTAACCCTCCCTCCTCCATGTTCTCCTTTCCCTCCACCTCCCTCCCTTTACTTTCTACGGGGTGGGGGGCTGACACACACACAAACACATTAGTCCCCCCCCCCCGACCCCAGATGCAATACCCTCCCCTGTCCCTTGGGCAAACCCCTCCCCCACCCCTTGGGTAAACCCCTCCCCCACCCCTTGGGCAACCCCCTTCCCCACCCCTTGGGCAACCCCCTCTCCCACCCCTTGGGCAACCCCCTCCCCCACCCCTTGGGCAACCCCCTCCCTCACCCCTTGGGCAACCCCCTCCCCAGCCCCTTGGACAACCCCCTCCCCAGCCCCTTGGGCAACCCCCTCCCCCACCCCTTGGGCAACCCCCTCCCCCACCCCTTGGGCAACCCCTTCCCCTATCCCTTGGGCAACCCCCTCCCCCACCCCTTGGGCAACCCCCTCCCCCACCCCTTGGGCAACCCCCTCCCTCACCCCTTGGGCAACCCCCTCCCCAGCCCCTTGGACAACCCCCTCCCCAGCCCCTTGGGCAACCCCCTCCCCCACCCCTTGGGCAACCCCCTCCCTCACCCCTTGGGCAACCCCCTCCCCAGCCCCTTGGACAACCCCCTCCCCAGCCCCTTGGGCAACCCCCTCCCCCACCCCTTGGGCAACCCCCTCCCCCACCCCTTGAGCAACCCCCTCCCCCACCCCTTGGGCAACACCCCCCCCTAGTCCCTGGAGGCACACCGTCCCCTTTCCCTGTCCCTGGGGGCACACCGTCCCCTGTCCCTTGGGCAACACCCCCACTCCCGCCCGCAGCAGCACGCATCTTGCTCGCGTAACTCTGCGGGCAGGAGCGGAAAGTGTGCCCCGGCGCACCACAGAGGTTGCACCGCACCGCTTGGGTGCAGCGCTCCCTCAAATGTCCCAACTCGCCACACTGTGTGCAGATACTCGCTGTACACCCAGTAATCAAGTGGCCAAGTTGACCGCATCGGCGGCATAATTTCGGCTGTCCCGCGTAAAAGACTTGAGTAGTGTAATAATGTTGCTTCTGGGACACCTCCGTTTAACATGGGAAATCCCTATCTAATGTCATTTACCCCCTTGTCTTTTTCAAAAATCATAAACACCTCTATTTCTCCCACCCTCATCTTTATGAACCTTTTGTCTGTAGTACCTATCCTTAATGTTGTTCATTAGACCACTCAAACACTACAAATATTTGTTTTCTCTTATAGACCTATCATCCTTCTTCTACATATCATCTGGCAGATTAATCTTTGACCCACTCAAACATTGACCCATTCACTTCCATATTAATTCTTTCCCTCCCTCATTGCCCCTAAACACCTATATTTCTCTCACCCTGTTCTTTACGAACCTTCTAACCTTTTGACATGTTATCCTTATTCATTAGACCACTTAAACACCTGTGATCCTTCTGACCTCATGGACCTTTTAACCTTTTACTCTTAATATCATCTGGTGAATATAACCCACTCAAACAACGACCCTACAAATATTTGTTTATGCGTGGGAAATAATTTAATTCTCCTACAACTCTCTTCACCATCTAATATATTAACAAAAAATATGTTTGAGTTTGGTTCTTTATTAAGATATTTTAACTGAGCTAAGATAAAATGGTAAACCTCCCTCAATGTTCTTGCTTGAGCGCCTCCAGTGCCACATACCATTTTTAAATTAAAGTATATATTTTCCTGACAACCATCAAAGTTTTCCGTCCACTCAAAAATATTTCCATCTTTTTTACCCAATTCACCGGTATTTAAATTAATTCTCTTATTTGTTTTGTGAACTTTTTTACCAGTTGCCTTTTCAATTATACCTATTTGATATTTTTCACATTCATTATGTTTTCCATTTATATACCAAGGTTGATTACACCTCCACTCTTTAGTCTGGTTGATACTTGGTTCTATCATTTATATAATAGTAAAAAAGGCGGCGGTAGCCCGTTAAAATCCCCAACCCCCCCCCCTTTTTAACTTATCACTTATATATATCTTATCACTTATATATATCTTATCACTTATATATATATCTTATCACTTATATACTTATATAACCATAAGGGAGACTATCAATTCCATTTTCTAAAATAAACCTCTTATCATCAAAAGCCCCCAATGCTTTCTTATTTATCTCTTCTGAATATAATTGATGTTTATAACTTCTTATTCCATTAATCTTTCTAAACTCTTCTTTCTTTGTTGTTAAACAGTTATAATAATCCTTAAAGTTTATTGTTTCTTTAATAACATTTTTCTTTACACCTTTTAACTTCTTATCAGTCTTTTCAACGTTATTCACAATGTATTTATAAGCATAAGCCTTTGACCTCAATCCCACAAATTCACTCATAACATTTCCTCCTAATTCATCCTTGAACTTTCCAATCACCTTTTTATTTTTAGAAGAGAACAACTCACTCTCTGGACTGTAATTACTCGTGTCATAGATATTAATGTCTCTTTTCATGTCTGAATAAACATCGTTGGTATTAATTTTCAAAATAAAACTATCTGTATCCATATAAAGTAGATTAACATCATTTTGATATTTCTTCCTCAAGTTATTATAAAAGTAATCATACATTAATGACTTTGATAAATCAAGAATTGTTGTTCCAATATAAATAGGTTTGTTCATTTCAATACTCTCTTTAATCAAATGGATCGCACAAAAGTTCTCAGTAAAGACCTCAGCTCGAGTAAAACTCGGTCTATTAATTAATTTTGATGCTTGTTCCCAAGATGTTGATAGTCTGATATTTTGTCTTTTCCTCACATTCTCCATAGTCTTACCAAAGACCGCATTATTCATCAATTTATAAAAGTCTTTCTCAAAATCTGTTTTTGACTCTGTTCTTCTTTGTGTATTAAAATCAATGTACCCCTTTAACCAATGACTTTGATTGAACTTTAGAACCCTATGGATCTTCTCTACTCTTAGACCTTTTGATAAATATTGTCGCAAATTTCTTTGGTGTAGAACATAATTTTTCTTGTTATATAATGTAGTAAGTAATTTTTCTGTTGATTCACCTATATCAAACGATCGTTGATAATCACTCAACCATTCTTTCTTTGGACTTGCTTTCTCACAAGCAAATGGGAGATCTTTGTGTAGGTTATGGAGTTCCTCTGGATATTTTAAATCAATTTCAAAATAATAACCAACTTTTTCTTCATCCAATTCTTTTTGTGTAGAGATACATACATCTTGTAAAACGTTTTTGTAGTCTTTTTCCTTTACCCATCTAAGTTTTCCATAAGGAAGAGCCTGAGACATTGCCCAGCCATACAGGTTGTTCGCGTCATAGTACATCAAGTAAGAACTCTCTTTCGTTGGATCATAATTTGGAAGATATTTGTTATTTGCTTTTGCGTATCTACTCGAGCAGACTTGTGAAATTCCACCTCTTTTTGCCTTTTCAATCATCAAAAGCATATCAACATCGGTTATCAAATCCAAATCTTGTTTTGTCATTTTCAACATCGCACTCCAGGCCAATCCAGGTGCTGTGTAGTAGTGAGCAGGATCCAATCCATATCCAGTGCGACAAACAGATCTAAAGGCTTCAAATACATCGGCCAATAAAAGCACATCAGTTTTGAGATACAAATCGTGATACTCGCCAAGATTCTTGATGTTATATTTTTCCCAAACATTTTGTGCGTGTACATAATCTTTATCAGATATATGACTATTATTTAATTTGTTATAGAAATTTTCTTTTGAAGGAAGTTGTGTTTCATTGAATCTCTCAAATGAGTCCATATAGTCATAGGGGTAAATTCCCTTTTGTGTTAGAAAATCTTTATCTAAAAAATACTCTGAAAGACATGGAAACTCTTTTAGATTTTGAACCAAGTTAACCAATGGACTTGCCATGAATTTAAATGTATCAAGAAATCTGATATGAGTAATAGGAGATGTGTGAATTGTTTTTGTGAATGAAATGTATTTCTGATCCGTGTTTGGAATTGCTGAGATACTTCCAGAAGTCTTTGAGAGTTCCTTGATAAATAGATGTGTATCATAATGAGCGTTGTTATGAAGAAAGACAGGAATGAAAGAGGGGAGTTGATAATTAATATTACAACTTTGATGAGCCGGACCTCTATATTTACCAGTGAGATGACAATGGTCTCTAACCTTTAGACCTTTACCAATTTTCTCCTCACAAATATGACAGACATTGTTTTTTATAAATTCCCTTTTTTCTTTACTTGTTAAGGACATTGGTTTATTGGTTTCTCTCATTATCTTGGTTAATCGAACACAGTCTTTTTCTAGTCGTTTCACAAACTCCTCTGGGGTATTTGAGCCTCTATACATCTCTAACTTGTTATATTTATCACCAACGGATGATTTGATATAATAACAAAAACCACAAGGAGTATGTTTTTGATATTTATTTGTGTATGATTCTTTTGGATCTTGAGAAGCAGTATCAATTTTTTCTAAAATACTTTCAAAATCAGCATATATAACAAATGGATGTTTGATCTTTTTATTTTCATCTTTGAATGTGATCTTTGAGCCTTCTTTAGGCATATTGATTACCGTTGATTTATGTTCGCCACAATAATTTGAATGTTTATCTAATCTTTCTTGTGAATTGAAGAAGTTAAGACAACGCAAACAAATATATATTTTATTTGTTCTCTTACAGACTTGTGGTTTTATTAATTTAGCAATATCTTTGATGTATGTATAATGTGAATTTTCGTCTGAATTAAAATATAGAAGATTAATATGAGTTTGTTTACAATTGTCAGAAAGCTTTAAAACCTGAATGTTGTTTGTTTCTGTTAGACCATAAACATTAACTGATAAATTATTCATCTTTTCAAATTTAGGAATATCATTTAAAGTCATCGGAAACTTTAGATCTTTCGTATTTAATGTATTCTCATATTTTTTATAATGAGATACTCTTTCATCATGAAAATGTGGAGGATGTAAGTGTGCTAAAATAGACCAGAGAAAACATTTATTGTCTTTATTTTTGATATTGATAACTGCTTTTCTATTTTTGATAACACTGGGTAAATCAATGTAAGAAGAAGCTTTTAGAGGATCTGATTTAAGAATATGAATGTCTATGTAAATAATTTTTCCTATATTGAATCCACTTCCTACGATTGAATTATCCACATCTTGCTCTTGTTTAATAAGTTCATCATAGACTCCTGATGTTTTAAAATCTTGATATGAAGATATAAAGTGTGGCTCAGTTCTCATGTATGGTGCATCTATAACTCCTTCATCCTTTGTCATTTCTAATTTTACTCCCATATAAAATTTAAGTGGTTTCATTTCCTTTAGTGTTTTTTCAATCAACGTTTGAACAGCAGGTTTAACTATTTCTACAGCATCAACTATAGACTCTGGTTCAGGAGGTTTGAAGTTAAAGACTCTTATTTTAATATGTCCTTTGAATGCTCCATCAGAGTTTTTAGTTGTGATAAAATTTGATAAATGTAGATTTGTTTTAAGATGTATTTTGAAGCCTTTCTTGAGGATATTTTTATTACATGTAGAACAGTGTTTTGTTTCAGGTGGAAGAGGGGAAAGTTTGTTTAAAATGTTGTATGTATGTTTTGCGGTGAGAATATGTTGTTTATAATATTTTACTTCCTTCTCGCAAGTATCACAATAAACCATATTTATAGCGTGAGAAAACGTGGTGTTTTATATATATCACTGTGCTTAAAATAAAACACTTTTGAGCTTTACAGCTCCGTTTTATATATATCGCTGTGCTTAAACTAAAACACTTTTTCACTCAGAATCATCTAAGTCATAACTATCACATGAATACTCAGAATCATACTCAGAGTCATCAATAAAGCTACTCTCATAACTATCATTTGAGCACAAACTATTAGTATCATAACTATCATCTGTGTTCAATGAAATACTATCATCACCATCGTCCAAGTTCAATGAAATACTATCATCACTATCGTCTGAGTTCAATGAAATAGTAAAATCTTCACTGCTGTATTGACTCATATTTAATTAGCAAGAAAAATATTCCCATCAATATCTATATACTTTCTTTCATTAACAGATTCAATCTCTACAATTTTTATATCAAAAGTTATCTTTAAATAATCTCTAACTATCATAGAACGAAATGACATTTCACCAGAAATATTAACATCATTCATTTTACTTAGATCTACACCCTTTGGATTATTAAAGAAAATACAAATGTCTCCTCTAGAATTATTAATGGTCTTATCATTCTTTTTCAAAGTATCGTGGTCAATCACTTTTTCAAGCTTTGAATAAATTGCCAGGAGTAGAGGAGAAACTTTTGTTAGATTTACTTTAATGGATGTCTTTCCAGGTATAGTTAGAGCTCTTCCTTTAAATGAAATAGAGGGGCTCATGTTATTTTCCATAACTGGTTTTACCCAAAAATTTCCATATTTATCTTTGTTCAATTTAACATCTTTGACATATTTTTCTATATCTTCCACCGAAGTAGAGATTGATTGAAATTTGTCTTTTGTGCTTTGAAACATTGTATTTATTAATGAATAAACTTGCGTTTAGTTTAAGTAAAAATTTACCACATAAATATGATAAGTTCTGAAGGATATTTAGAATTTCCAGACTCTCCATATGATAAATTAGAGAATTGTCCGGCTTGTGATAGAGTGGGGCTTAATGATGAGGATTCATATAAACAATGTATTTTCTGTGATTTAATTTTAATTAATGATAATAAGAAATATAAAAAAATATATAACTCTTTTAAATTAGAACCAAAAATGAATTACTTTACAAGATTAATAAGAGAGATGAATGTTAAGTATTGTGATGATAATACACCATTTCTTTCAAGGGAAGAGACTAATTGTATTGAGGAAATGTATAAGGGTTTAATGATATTTATTATTCAAAATAATTTTAATGGAAATGTTAATACAAGATACTATATAAATAAAATAATGGATTATTTTGAAATTAAACCCGAACTCAGGATAAAATATAGAGTTTCTCAAATAGCTCAAAAAAAGTTGGATAACTTGTTTTCCAAATATATAAATGAATGATTTTTTACCCGTTTGGGAAAATAAGATAAAATTTAATAACCATAAAAACATTCCAAATTCATTGAGATGTCTAATAGTTGGTTCAAGCGGATGTGGAAAAACCTGTTTACTTTTAAAGATGCTCCTTGGTTCTAATTTTTTAGATTATGATAATTTAATAATTTTTACAAAGTCAAGTTTTCAACCCGAGTATCAACTACTCTCACAGGGTTTTAATGCGGGTCTTAAAAAGGAAGACATTATCGGTTTATTTAAACTTCAAAACAAACTAAATGATTATAATATTGATGATATAATACAATTATTTTGTGATACACAGAAATCAAAATCGAAACCCATAACTTGTATTCTCAGTGATAATACGGATGATATACCTTCACCTCAAGATTTAGATAAATCAAAAAAGAACCTTGTCATCTTTGATGATTGTGTTAATGAGAGAAACCAAACAGTAATGGATAGCTACTATACAAGAGGGAGACATTCTTCTTGTAATTGTATATATCTTAGTCAATCATATTTTCAACTCCCTCGACGCTCAATAAGAAACAATGCCAATACTTTTATTTTATTTAAGTTAAATTCAATAGATGTAAATAATTTTTGGAGAGATAATTGCTCTACGTTATGTAGTAAAAAAGAATTTGAAAATTATATGAAACACACGATTGGAAAATATAAATATATTGTTGTGAAACAAGATGAGATACTAAATGATATTTTTCAATAAATAAATACAGAAAATGAATACTGAAGAAAGAGAAAGAAAGTTTAAGGAACATCAACAATTAGTTTCAAAAGTTGTTAAACAACAGGAAGAGATAAAGAAGAAACGGAGACAGAAACTAACTGGTGAAGAAGCCTTTGAAAGAAAACAAGAGAAATTCTTTAAACCACTTTTGAAAACTCAACACCCTACAGTTCCCACGGTAGAATTTACTCCGAAAAAACTTCAAATGCTCAAAGATTTTAGTCAGATAACAAAACAAGAACTTGGTGAATTAGAATATGATGACGAGGGATTATTTCGGAAACTTGAGGAGGTAAATCAACCCCCTAATTATGTTGTGGAAGCTCTTCAAAACAATGAATATTCGGCGGGTTCAAAAACCAGAGCAGGTCTCATTCCAACAGAAGAACCAGCAGTGTTTCATCTTGTGGAAGAAAAGGTATTGATATTTAATGATGAATTGATGTTCTTGAGTTCTACTCAACCAAATGTTAAATTAACTCCAAGATTAATGTTTCTTCTAACAAACCCCGGATTCAGCGGTTCAAAATATTTTGAGGAACCACTTGATATGGAAAGAGAGGAAGATAGGGTATATATTGAGTTGTTAAATACACTTGATTATGGAGTTTCTGTTGCTGGTAAAAGTAAGAAGAATGAGAAGGAGAAACATATTATTGATGCTTTAAGTAAGCTTGGTTCGGGTGTTAGTTTTCTTCCAAATGACCCATCACAATTAGTTAATAGGCTATTATTGTTATTAGGTAGTAATAAGGCTGGAAACAACAATTGTTTTAATGAATCCTCAGCCATTTTAGATCAGTTGATGAACATGAAAATAATTAATAAATGTCAATACAAAGATATTTTATTAGATATTAAATAAGATGAGAAGCACAATTCTTAGTTTTAATTTCACAACGAGCGATTACACAGCTTCATTCCCTTACCCACTACAACTTGACCCCCTTACCTCATATGAGGCATCTTTGTTGTCAATGGAAACTTACAATACCCTTTTTAATATCACAGAGAAAAACAACAAGTTTAGTTATAATCCAGGCACTGCCTACAAAACTATAACTGTTTCACCTGGAGCTTACGAGATTTCTCAAATATCTTCAGAAGTCTCTCGCCTTATGAAAGAAAAAGGTGATGAACCAAAAAATATTGTAATAGATATTCAAACACACACTTCAAAATCAACTATTAAACTGAAAAATAATTATAAAGTTGATTTCACGATTGAAAATTCGTTCAGAGAGCTATTGGGTTTCTCTTCAAAAAAGATTGAAAATAACGGGACGTTTTACAGTGATAATGTTATCCAAATATCCTCCGGTATAAATTCAGTATTAATTCATTGTGATTTGATTGATGGTGCTTATAACGATGGAATAAGAACAAATACAATATTTTCATTCAGTGCATACTCAACCCCGATTGGTTATAAATTTAATATGGAACCAAAAAATCTTGTCTATTTACCTGTGTCAGGAAAAACCATATACAGAGTAAATTTTAGGATAACCGACCAAGATAATCGTATGATATCCTTTAATGATGAAATTATATCCATCAGAATTCACCTACGTGAAGTTTTTCAATAAATAAATAATGGTTATTGTAAGAAAACACGAGTTGGGAAAATATAAAATAATTACAGGGGAGGGCATGTTCCTTTCACCAGACTATACAAGGTATGTGGGTAAAGGATACTATAAACCTAAGAGACAACGGGGTGTGGGTCATCAATTTCGAAATAAAGGAGATGGGATAATTGATACTCTAATGGGTATTGGTTCAACCATTCTTAAACATAAAGACCTAATTGGTTCAACTGCTTCTCTCATGGGAAATGTAGCAGGTGTTGTAAAGAGTATAAAAGATGCTCAAAAGGAGTCCCATAAATTACAAGCAATCAAAGAAATTAAAAAAGGTAAAACTCAACTATCTTCACAAGAACGACAAAAAATCATTAAAATACTTGGGTCAGGGTTTCAACAATTTTAATACTATATAAATACAAGTATGGAAGCGATTGATAGTATCTATGATTTGGATGATACGATTATCATTTCAAACTCTACTAAAAAGGAAGACTATTTTAAGGTAAATGCTATTACAGGAACCGACTGGAATTCAAACGGAACAAAAAGTTTTGAAATAAATAATCAACAAACTTACTTGAATATAGCTGATAGTTTCTTGCTGTGTAAATTTAAATTCACTAAGGCTGCGAATAATACTAATGCTACACTCGTAAATGATTTCTTCTGGAAAATGTTTGACAGTGTCCGCCTGTATATTGGAACACAAGAGGTTGAAGCGGTTGATTATGTCTCTGCTACATCTGAAATGATGAAATTTACACTATATTCGTTTAGTGATAGAATGGGTAAGGGAGCTGTTGAGGGTTTTATTCCTGATATGTCAACGGGTACAAACGCAGACCCTGGTTATAGTCAAAGGAAGTCAATGTATAATGATGACGCAAAAGCTGAGAATAGTTTTACCGTAGCAGTACCTCTGAAAGGTATATTTGGATTTTGTGATTATGATAAAGTTTTGTATGGGCTTAAAATTAGATTTCAACTACAAAGGAATGATAATGTAAATAGATTGCTTTTTGGGGATGAAAATGCTTTTGGAGAAAATAATAAATTTGTTATTAATGATTTGTGTTGGTATATCAGTGAATATACTCCTAATCTTAAAACGGAAGAGATGTTAAATAGAAGACTTAACTCAAAGAAACCGCTAAATGTATCATACCTTAAAAGAAGATGTCAACACGTTAAACTGGAACACACTACCTACACTTGGAATTTAGGTGTTCTTCAAGGAAAGCCACGATACCTCTGGCTCATTTTTAAAAAACCAGATGGAGAGGACGGTACTAATAAGAATAATGCCCTGAGTGATAATGCAAAGGTGAAACAACTTCGGGTTTCTCTTGATGGCACATTTTATCCGCGAGATAGATTGGAAATTGATTGGGAAAAAAATGATTATGCGGAAGCCTACAAGTCCTACCAAAAGGTGTGTGAAAGTAATGGTAATAATGATCCTATTTTGGATATGGTTGCGTTTCAAAAACTTTATACAATCTACGCAATTGACCTGAGTTCTCAAAAGGAAACTATAAAGTCTAATCGAGTGGATACTTCTCTATACATTGAAAGAGGGGAGAGTGAAGAGGTTAATGCATATTGTTTGCTTTTGGAGGAAACAGAATTACAGATTAATACAGATAATGGTGTTATGATTAATATCACATAGGTTTTTTCTCATAAATAAATGGTTGGGGTATATGTTAATCAAATCAATCTTAATAAATTAACATCTTGTATTCAAAATCAAAAGCCTTGTATTATTAATGTTAATACAATTCAAAGAAAAGGAGCTGTAAGAATTGATGTTTTACTCACACACACACAAGTAAAAACACTAAATGATGTTGGATCACTTAAAATTAAAATGACGAAACCTATGTTAAAGAAATATTCAATAGACGAGTCAAGAGGAGGATTTCTCCCGTTTCTAATTCCTTTATTTGCTGGTTTAAGTGCGGCGGGAGCATTGACTGGTGGTATTTCAGCAGCGGTAAAAACTGCTAACGAAAGGAAGGCACAACTAAAAGCTCAAAAAGAATTGGAAAGACATAACAAGGAGTTGGAGAAACAAATTAGTGGAAGTGGTGTAATTGTAGATTTTGCTCAAAAACTTGAAAGTCTACCTGATAAAGCTAGATTGTTGGTTGGAGATATGCTTTCCTCTATCGCTCAAGCGGGTGTTAAACTAACTAAACGGGGTAATGGATTGTATCTTTCTCATAAATAAATGGATAAATGGTTTAAACAATTTGGAAAGAATACAACGTCAAATATAGAACTAGCTAAGTATTGTAAAACACTAAAAATTGATAATGTGGTTATTTGTATGAGAGATGAATTAACACATATAAATAAGAATACAAAGAATATTATTATGAATTTAGACACACAGAATGGTTCTCATTGGGTTTGTATTCATAATAGTCAGGATAAATATTATTTTGATAGTTATGGTATGCCACCACCTGTTGAAGTAATACAATTCTTACAGAATGGTGTTTATCAAACATTCCAAGTTCAAGAAATTAATTCTAAATGTTGTGGCCAATTATGTTTATATGTATTATTTCAACTCAACAATAATGAAAATTTTTATGATATCATTTTTTATCTAATATAAATGACCTATGTTGGAAAAGATGGTTCTATCTTTGGAAAATCCTCTCAGGATATTGATTTATCAAATTATTATACAAAGGCACAGGCTGAACGACAAAAATATAGTGTAAGTAAAAATATTAATATGAAGAATACTTATAAATTAATCAATTATCCAAACCCTACAGATGCGAATGACTTGATTAGATTCAGTGATTTATCACAATATATATCTTTAAAGAAAACAGCACGTTTTGTGAAACAAGTAAAATTTACAACCACAACACCTGGTTATACTGACCATACACCTTTCCTCATTGAATTTAACTACCTGCTTACAATTAAATTTTATAAAGAAGGACATTTAGTTAATATGCGAATTAATAAATGGGGGTATGATATGCCTGATTTAGGGTATAATTGGTCTTTTTCAATAAACATAGAAGACCTACATGATTTAAATCAGTCTCGTAAAGAAGAATATTATCCACTTGGTGAAGATAAGGATTTATGTGGAAGTACAATTAGTAAACAACAAATACGTGATTTTAAGAAAATAAAAATATATGATAGTATAGCGATGGTTCGCATGACAAAGAAGGAAGGTAATGAGATAAGGATAGAAAGCCGAGGAATACAAACCGATTTGGTAGTGGGAAGATGGGGTGGTATTACCTGTCATAATATTAATCTCACATATATTTCTGATACATAAATGGCAGGAAGAAGACTACAAGAGAATTATAATTTTTGTATTCAAGGATACCTACAAGAAAAGGGTGCTCGGTATTACATACCTTATGATTTGGAGCATATACATGGGAATTTTGTCATAAAAAACTGGCCTTATACTGATATTGTTAAACCCACAAATAGAGACTTGTTTAAAATATTAAATAAAAATGAACTTCTCAAAGTTATGAAATATAAAACTCTTTTAGAAATCGTCAACAAATCTTATTGGTATCCTATTATGAGAAAAATAATTATAGATACAAGAATATCTCAAAATCCAGATGAGTATATGTATAATATTCTTTGGGGTTCAAACTCAAGGGTAGCAAGGGATGAGGAAGGAGTTGAAGAAGAGAAGGAGGAAAGAGAGAAAAAGGAGAAGGAGGAGAAGGAGGAGAGGGAGAAAAAGGAGGAGAAGGAGGAGAGGGAGAAAAAGGAGAAGGAGGAAAGGGAGAAAAGGGAGAAGGAGGAAAGGGAGAAAAGGGAGAAAAAGGAGAAGGAGGAGAGGGAGAAAATGGAGGAGGAGGAGAGGGAGCAAAGAGAGAGGGAGGAAAAATATAAAAAGATGGAAATCACTGAGATTCATAAAAGATTGAGTGTATTAAAGCAAATAAATCAATCTCAACGCACCGAAGAGGAAATTAAAGAATTAACAACTCTTATGAAGATAATGGTTTCAAAAATAAGAACGTCAATGTCTTCAATTTCAGAGATTTAAACGAGAAAGTGGTGAAGAAGAAGAAGAAGAAGAAGGAAAAGATTATGTGATTGATGATGTTGGTGTCATTGACTTTAGTTAGTTTTTATTTGTAAATAAATGGAGGAGAGAGTGAAGGCATTCCTCAGGATTCTTTATGTTTTAAAAATAAAGATTGAAATGTATATGTTGAAAACCAAAAAGGTTTTGATACTCTGTCGGAATTTTTCTGATAAATAAATATGAGTTATTGTCTCAAATGTAAAAAGAAAACTAAATCTAAAAATATCTCTTATGTTAAAGCTAAAAATAATAGAGTTTATCAAAAAGGAATATGTCAAGTATGTGGCTCTAAAAAGTGCCAATTCATCTCTCCTAAAAGAGGAGGAGACATACAAAAGTTTCTGTCAGGAAGTAAATTTACAACAACTGGAATTCCAGGGGAATTACACCTTCCAGGGTATTCTTTCTGTGGTCCAGGAACAAACTTGGATAAAAGATTAGATGAGGCTGACAATCCTAAACCTTGGTCTAAACCTACAAATAGGGTTGACGAAGTGTGTATGAAGCATGATATTGCTTATGGGAAAACCACTACGTTGACTGAAAAACATAAAGCCGACAGCGAAATGTTGTATAATTTGTCTTTGATACAAAATCCAACGTTGAGAGAGAAAGTTGATAGGTTTATTGTGAGAAATTTGATAAATGCTAAATTGAAACTTGGTCTTGGTTATTCCTCAAAAAACTATTAGGCTCTAATGATGCCATCAAGACTGAGGAGCTTTTGGCTGAAGAATTACACAAACCTATAATCACAAAGTTTAAAAGAAGGAAGGTTTATTCTAAATACACTGACCACATATGGTCCGCTGATTTAATTGAATTGAATAATGACAGGGGATACAGGTATGCTTTAACCGTTATTGATTTGAGGAGTAGATTTGCCTGGGTTGTCCCTTTAAAAAATAAAAGGGGTGATACTTTAATGTTAGCCTTTAAGCTAATATTTGATCGGGATAAAAGGAAACCAAAGAAGTTATGGACTGATGAGGGAACAGAGTTCTATAACAAAATATTCATGAAATTTCTTAAGGGGAAGGGTATTAAATTATACAGCACCTTTAATGAAGGAAAGGCAGTTGTTATTGAGCGTTTTAATCGTACTTTAAAAGAGAAATTATATAAAAAATTCACACAACTCGGTTCTCAAAAATGGGTGTATTTAATTCAGGATATTGTAGATAATTACAATAATACAGTTCATTCATCAACACAATCAAAACCATCAGAAACATTTACAAAATTAGAATATGAAAAGGAGATTAATTTGAGAAAGCCCAAGTTTAAAGTTGGTGATATTGTAAGAATATACAAATGGAAAAGTCATTTTGAGAAAGGTTATACACAAAAATGGACTCGTGAATTATTTAAAATCATTGATGTAATGGATACAGTCCCTTGGACCTACAAATTATATGATTTAAATGGAGAAGAAATCTTGGGTTCATTTTACTCACAAGAATTACAAAAAACACAAGTAAGCAGATAATACCCTTGAAAATAATAAATAAATAAATAAAATGTAATGGGGATACGTTTTTAAATCTGTGAACCCCAAACACAGAATCCCTCAACTTTTCAGTTGGGGCTTAACTTTTGTGTGTGTATAATGGGGATACGTTTTTAAACCTGTGAACCCCAAACACAGAATCCCTCAACTTTTTAGTTGGGGCTTAACTTTTGTGTGTGTATAATGGGGATACGTTTTTAAATCTGTGAACCCCAAACACAGAATCCCTCAACTTTTCAGTTGGGGCTTAACTTTTGTGTGTGTGTATGTGTGAGTGAGTCATAATAATATACAAACCCTAACCCAACCCCATCCCTAACCCAACCCCATCCCTAACCCAAACCCATCCCTAACCCAACCCATCCCTAACCCAACCCCATCCCTAACCCAACCCCATCCCCAACCCAACCCCATCCCTAACCCAACCCCATCCCTAACCCAACCCCATCCCTAACCCAACCCCATCCCCAACCCAACCCCATCCCTAACCCAACCCCATCCCTAACCCAACCCCATCCC
Organism: Myxine glutinosa; assembly: GCF_964187855.1. NCBI lineage: Eukaryota > Metazoa > Chordata > Myxini > Myxiniformes > Myxinidae > Myxine > Myxine glutinosa. Next base: position 201,224 of record NW_027616516.1, on the reverse strand, counting down.
CAACCCAACCCCATCCCTAACCCAACCCCATCCCTAACCCAACCCCATCCCTAACCCAACCCCATCCCCAACCCAACCCCATCCCTAACCCAACCCCATCCCTAACCCAACCCCATCCCTAACCCAACCCCATCCCTAACCCAACCCCATCCCTAACCCAACCCCATCCCTAACCCAACCCCATCCCTAACCCAACCCCAACCCTAACCCTCACATTCAAAATCCCAACCCTAACCCAACCCCATCCCTAACCCAATCCCAACCCTAACCCTCACATTCAAAATCCCAACCCTAACCCAACCCCATCCCTAACCCAACTCCATCCCTAACCCAACCTAATCCCTAACCCTCACATTCAAAATCCCAACCCTAACCCAACCCCATCCCTAACCCAACTCCATCCCTAACCCAACCTAATCCCTAACCCTCACATTCAAAATCCCACCCTAACCCTAACATAATCTTTTTTTTTCTTCTTTTTAAAAAATACGTATTTCTTTTTTTTTCTTCTTTTTTTAAATACGTATTTCATTTTTATTTTTTTCCTCTTCCTCCAATTCTGTCTTTCAAGGCTTTCAAGTTTGAAGAAGTAGAAATGGGAAGAAAGAATTTTCCAGCATTTTCTTCCTCGAACTTTCTTGATATTGCTTAAATCAAGCGTCATTAAACAAAGAACATTGTTCATTGCTTTAGAATGCAAAGAGTCTCCAAGATGTACCCCACAGGTAGAGTCTCCAAAATAAAACCAACTTTCCAAGTTCCCAAGGTATAACCACAATCCTGTTGAGTCTCCAAGATAGGTATCACATTCCGAGTTATCAAAACAAAACCCCCATTCAGAGTCTCCAAAACGAAACCAGTTTTCAAAGTCTCCAAGGTAAAACTCTTTTCCTAATTTTATGAAATTTAGTGAGTCTCCAAGGTAGGCTCCACAGTTAGAACCATCTAGGCAGACCTCATAATTTGTTTTTCCCAAATTTAGTGAGTCTCCAAGGTAGGCTCCACAGTTAGAACCATCTAGGCAGACCTCATAATTAGTTTTTCCCAAATTTAGTGAGTCTCCAAGGTAGGCTCCACAGTTAGAACCATCTAGGCAGACCTCATAATTTGTTTTTCCCAAATTTAGTGAGTCTCCAAGGTAGGCTCCACAGTTAGAACCATCTAGGCAGACCTCATAATTTGTTTTTCCCAAATTTAGTGAGTCTCCAAGGTAGGCTCCACAGTTAGAACCATCTAGGCAGACCTCATAATTAGTTTTTCCCAAATTTAGTGAGTCTCCAAGGTAGGCTCCACAGTTAGAACCATCTAGGCAGACCTCATAATTTGTTTTTCCCAAATTTAGTGAGTCTCCAAGGTAGGCTCCACAGTTAGAACCATCTAGGCAGACCTCATAATTTGTTTTTCCCAAATTTAGTGAGTCTCCAAGGTAGGCTCCACAGTTAGAACCATCTAGGCAGACCTCATAATTAGTTTTTCCCAAATTTAGTGAGTCTCCATGGTAGGCTCCACAGTTAGAACCATCTAGGCAGACCTCATAATTTGTTTTTCCCAAATTTAGTGAGTCTCCAAGGTAGGCTCCACAGTTAGAACCATCTAGGCAGACCTCATAATTAGTTTTTCCCAAATTTAGTGAGTCTCCAAGGTAGGCTCCACAGTTAGAACCATCTAGGCAAACCTCATAATTTGTTTTTCCCAAATTTAGTGAGTCTCCAAGGTAGGCTCCACAGTTAGAACCATCTAGGCAGACCTCATAATTTGTTTTTCCCAAATTTAGTGAGTCTCCAAGGTATAACTCTTTGGCTGGGTCATCAAGGTAGAACTCGTTCAGTGGGTTTTGTTTTGATAACTCACAATAAGTATCATCATGGTAGAACTCTTTTTCAGGATTTTGTGGATCTCCAAGGTATAACTCTTTGGCTGGGTCATCAAGGTAGAACTCGTTCTGTGGGTCTTGGTTGTTCAAAAGATCTTCAAACAAAAAAATAACTTTATCCCAAGTTGTGTTAAAAGTAGAATTTTCATTTCGTAGCTCAGATACAATTTCCTCCATCGACAAGAGGTTCGAGTCCAGTTCATCAATCTGAAGGTTGAGCGCTACACAGGTAGTAGGACTCCAAGGAATAGCAAAGTTATCCCATTCCATTTCGGCATAGGAGTCCATTCTCAAGTGAAGCAGAAAGCGTGTTTGAAAAAGCCTGTGTGGTCGGTGCCTTTTATAAGAAGGGCTGGGTGTGTGTCATTTCCTGTGGAAATTCCCTGGGCGTGTCTTAACTGGAAATGATGTGATGGAAATTCCCTGAAAATGATGTTATGTATTACCTGGAAATGATACAATGCTGAAGAGTTTATAAAGTGGGTGGGACTTAGCAAAAGTGGGCGGAGCTTAGCAAAAGTGGGCGGGGTGTAGCAAAAAGTGGGCGTGGCTTAACAAAAAGTGGGCGGGGCTTAGTAAAAGATGGGCGTGGCTTACCAAAAAGTGGGCGGGGTTTTTCCAAAAAGTGGACGGAGCTTAACAAAAGGTGGGCAGAGCCTACCAAAAAGTGTGTGGCACTGGAGGCGCTCAAATAAGAACATTGAGGGAGGTTTACCATTTTATCTTAGCTCAGTTAAAATATCTTAATAAAGAACCAAACTCAAACATATTTTTTGTTAATGTATTAGATGGTGAAGAGAGTTGTAGGAGAATTAAATTATTTCCCACGCATAAACAAATATTTGTAGGGTCGTTGTTTGAGTGGGTTATATTCACCAGATGATATTAAGAGTAAAAGGTTAAAAGGTCCATGAGGTCAGAAGGATCACAGGTGTTTAAGTGGTCTAATGAATAAGGATAACATGTCAAAAGGTTAGAAGGTTCGTAAAGAACAGGGTGAGAGAAATATAGGTGTTTAGGGGCAATGAGGGAGGGAAAGAATTAATATGGAAGTGAATGGGTCAATGTTTGAGTGGGTCAAAGATTAATCTGCCAGATGATATGTAGAAGAAGGATGATAGGTCTATAAGAGAAAACAAATATTTGTAGTGTTTGAGTGGTCTAATGAACAACATTAAGGATAGGTACTACAGACAAAAGGTTCATAAAGATGAGGGTGGGAGAAATAGAGGTGTTTATGATTTTTGAAAAAGACAAGGGGGTAAATGACATTAGATAGGGATTTCCCATGTTAAACGGAGGTGTCCCAGAAGCAACATTATTACACTACTGACTTGGCCTCGGTCCATCCCAACCATAATTCCATTAGGGATATGGGTGGCCGTGCCGTCCTGCCTCGTCCGCAGCTTTACCCGGAACTGCCGAGACCCGGTCCAAATACCGAGGCTGTTCCGGACGAGCCGTACTGGGCCTCGGATGTCCGCGTATCGACTGAGCCAAACCTTGACATCATAGTCACTCACGCCTTCGTTGTACAGGTGGACGGTCACGACTCTCTCCTGTGTTTCTGAGAGAGCCTCGACCGCCCAGTCTGCCAGTTTCCCAGCAGACCGAGCGGTAGCCCACCGGCGCCAGAACTCGGCAAGTCCCTGCCCTGTTTGAAAGGACACGTCGAAGCCACGGGCGAGGGAGATCAGGCAGAAAAAGTCAACAGCCTTGAACCCCAGCACACCCAACAATACATCTTTACCGAATCTATCTCCAGCCGGCACACTGCAAGCCACATCAACCAACCGAAACCGGACACAATTATGGCGCCTGCTCGCCATGCCGGGGTTCTAGGAGGGGCGGAGGACAACACTCGGGGTGGGGGGGGGGGGGAGGGAGGGACGGGAGACGAAGGGGGGCACAAGACTCCCCCCTGTCTGGTGGGCAACGCCCCCCAAACAGGAGGAAGGATGGGGGAAAGCAGGGACGGAAAAGACTAACGAAAATGCAGGACAAACAAGCAATAATCAAAGCAATAAGTAAATAATAAGAAATAAATGCAAACACAGGAAACGAAAACACCGGCAAAGGAGAACAGAACTGGTTCACTATAGCCGACGCATCCAGAATCCACAGCACCAAACAAACATGGTGGAACACTCAAACACCCACCTTTATACCCTTCACCACTCACCAACAAAACACACCAGATCATTCATACACACACCTACACACCCATACACACACATACATACAGAACACCAACCAAACAACCACCTACACTTCCATCATACACCACTCAACACACAAAAACACACGCTCATGCAAAAATTAATTCATGCAAAAACACACACCCTCACCCACTCACTCATATACACAAAATAAGAAGTAATAATGGTAAGAAAAAAATAAAATAAAATAAAATAACCACACACACAACCAACCTATACCGTTCGACGTGCCTCCATAAACTTCCTCCATATCCAGAATGAGCCTTTCAAGGCAACCTGGGCCACCTTGTCACACATCCTCCTTCTTTCTGTCCCACACACTCCCAGCCTAGCAAGAAATGCAGAAAAGGAATTGCCAATATACCCTCGACACCCCACCTCAAATGGCTGACACGAAACGCGCCAACCCTTCTCCCGGCACTCTGCCTCCAGCTCACTCTCTTCCTCTCGTGCACCCCCTCCATGTTCTCTTCCCAAGGTACCGACAACTCCCCTAAGATGACCTGTCTTGTTGCACTTAACCAAATGACAATGTCAGGCCGCAACCTTGTCACACAGATCTCCTCTGGGAATACCAATTGTGGCTTTAGGTCTGCCACCACCTGCCAATCACAAGCATCTGACAGCCCTCTTGCTTTCCACCTCCTCCTCTTTCCACCTCTTACCACTTGGCCCTCTTTGACAAACCACACCTCTCCCCCATCAGTCTCCTGCTCCACTCTTCTCTCTCTCAATCTCAGCACCTCTTGTTGCACCATCTGCACCACCACCGCCAGCACCTGATCATGTCACCACCTGTATCTTCCTGCTGCCAATGCTACTGAGCATGCACCCAGTGCATGCTGCACCGTTCCCACACCTCCACACAAATAACATCTCTCCTCCTGCAACAACCCCCACAATCTCAAGTTTACTGGTGACGGAAGCACATCATACGTTGCCCGCAACAGGAAATTCAACAATATTGGCTCCATCCTCCAAATCTCTTGCCACTTCAATATCCTCACCCGCACACCTTCCCACTTAGTCCAAGCACCTTGCTGTGCCTGACCGACTGCTTTCACATATCTCCCCTCCTCTTCCTTTCTTCTCCCCTCCCTCTCAACCATCTTCCTCCTCTCTTTCACACATGCCTTTCCCCATCGCTCATGCTCCATCCACCCCAAGCCATGCTTCCCATGCTGTACCATCCCCATGACCTCCTCCTGTTGCAACCGCTCCTCCATCTCGTCCACCTCTGCTCTTGCATTCCACTTCCGACTTCACTTCTTCTCTGGGAGAGCATTCTTTACCACTGCATCACTTGAATCCCGCAACATCATGAACTCCCGCACCCTCACCACCTTAAACTCCTCGGTTAATGATGTCAAGGGAAACTGAAGTTTTCCACCCTGACCATAAAAGGCAATGTTCGTCAAACAGCGTGGCACTCCCAACCACCTCCTCACAAACCCACTCACCACAACCTCCATCCTCTCTACATGCCCAATTGCAATATCATACATCATTAATGGCCACAATACTCGTGGCATCAACCCAAACTTCAAACACCATACCTTCAACTTACCTGGCAAACCACATCCATCAATCCTCTTCAAACCTCTCAAAAGCTTGTGTTACGTGGTCCTCCCGGTAACTACCTGGTCTTGGTGACCCCCGGACCGTGGGAGGACCCCGCCAGAAAGATATCTGATTTATACGCTTTCGTAGCGCAATCAATATGAAAGACACAATAATTCAAGTCAATAAGAAACCCCACACCAAGGATCCGGATTACTTACTAATATATTCTCCATCCATCATCAGCAATCAACAATCCATCAACAATCTTACTAAGATGGCCATCTCATAAATTTCCCCGCTTTCCCCACTCACGACTCCTCAATGGTCACTGTCCCTCACAATGTCTCTGGGCTCCTCCCGACCAAGGTGAAGGTCGACTTCTCCGCACACGGGCGGTTGAACAAACCCCTGGCTGACGTGTTCCAAACGTGCACGTCGCGTACCGGGAACAGCTGCTGCAGCGCACACCTCCTTGCAAAGCAAAGCGGGCAAAGCAAAGCGGGCAAAGCAAAGCGCGGCTTGCAAAGCGCGCGAGGCCCAAGGTGCGACCCGTAGGCGTCCTTGTAGACGTTGAGGCGAACTGTGCCGGACGCTTGGTTCCGTGCACGAACCCACGGCAACTTGACGTGTAATCGGTAATTACCCCGCGCAGGTAACTCCTTTCGCCAGACAGCCTTTCAAACGCAGCATCCCCCACACTGCTCAATATCGACACCGCTCACGTCGGAGCTGGGCGAGGAAGAAAAAGATAGCCGCTTCTCCCCGACCTCGTGTCTTTTTCTTCTTCCGGTTCACTATCCCGTTTCCGGTCTCCTGTTATCCGGAGCCTCTCTAACCCTTTAACCACAACAACCTTTAATAGAAAAAACATTAATAAGCAATGACATGAATAGTAACTCCTCTAAATCCGGGATCCGTAACACTCCCCCCCCCCCCTTCAGGAAAGAAAGTTTGAACCCCGCAAAAACTTTCTGTGCCGGCCAACTTTGATAAGCCAACCCGATACCCCAAATCATCAGTTCCCCCCGGGAAATAAGTTTGTCTTGGGCCCGTAGCCCTCTGATTTCGAACAGTTGGGGTATCCGCGTTGTCCCCATAATCCTCTCGAGGCCGCCGCCATGTATTGTCGTTCTCTGCACCAGGTGTTCCATAACTCCCCTGCTGAAGTCTAGGCGAGGAGCTAGGGGTGTGGACCCCTATCTGGTGTGTTAAGGCATCATCATCTGCCATGGTGGCTGCGTCCCACAACTTTGGTACTTTCTTTTCCTGCAGGTACACTTTGATGTCCTCGTGGACACACTGTTGAAATTCCTCCACCAGCATCAGGTCACGCAAGGCTTCGAAGTCGTTCCCGACTCCTTTCGACTCACACCACCGATCAAACATGTTTTCTTTCACTCTGGCAAACTCCACATGGGTCTCACTCTCCCTCTTCCTGGCATTCCTGAATTTTTGCCGGTAAGCTTCAGGAACCAACTCATAGGCTTTGAGGATGTGCTTCTTCGATACCTCATAATCTGCACATTGGTCCATTGGTAGCGCCAAATAAATCTCTTGAGCTTTACCCACCAGCACACTTTGCACTAGTATGGTCCAAGCCTCCTCCGGCCAGTTTAACTGTCGAGCCACTTTCTCAAAGTGTGGAAAAAATTGAGTGACTTCCTTTTCACTGAAGGGTGGAACCAGCCTCACATGTCTGCCCACATCCCAGGTTTTCTGGCTAGGTGTCGACCCCGTCAGCAAGGGTGGTACCTCTCCCCGTTCTCTCATTAAATCCAGCTCCTTGAATTTAATTTCTTGCTGAAGCGCCAGATCACGTTCCTTCAACTCCCTTTCGGCTTTTCTCTCCTCTGCTTCGAGTTCCCTGGCAGCTCTCCTCTCCTCTGCTTTTCTCCCTTCTAACCTTTCCTGGAGTTCTCGTTCCACTCTCCTTTCCTCTGCTTGTTTCTCTTCTCTCCTCTCTTCTGCTTTCCTTTCTTATTCTGCTCTTTCCTTTTCTGCTTTCCTTTCTTCTTCTGCTCTTTCCTTTTCTGCTTTCCTTTCTTCTTCTGCTAACCTTTCCTGGAGTTCTCGTTCCACTCTCCTTTCCTCTGCTTGTTTCTCTTCTCTCCTCTCTTCTGCTTTCCTCTCCTCTTCTGCTCTTTCCTTTTCTGCTTTCCTTTCTTCTTCTGCTCTTTCCTTTTCTGCTTTCCTTTCCTCTGTTTTCATCCTTTCTAACCTTTCCTGGAGTTCTCGTTCCACTCTCCTTTCCTCTGCTTGTTTCTCTTCTCTCCTCTCTTCTGCTTTCCTTTCCTCTTCTGCTCTTTCCTTTTCTGCTTTCCTTTCTTCTTCTTTGATCCGTTCCTGGCTCCGTAATTGCAACTCCAGTTTCCGGATCTCAACGTCTTCTGGTTCTTTGGGTAGCCACTGCCAGGCTAACTCGTCCCATGTTCCTAATCCCACCATAGATTGTATCACCGTGGTCTGCAACTCTGCCTTCCTCAAATTAGTTCGGACCTCCAAGTTAAAATGTTTGGCCAATTTCAAGAGGTCCGCTTTTAGTAACGCTCGGAACTGTGCCTCACTAGGTGTTACCGCAAAGTTCTGTGCAACAAACGCCATGGTGACTATCGTTAACACCTGTTAACCTTCACCCAAGACTTTACCACAATTTCTCAAAAATGTACCAATTAATAATTAATTAATTAATTTTAATTATTAAAAATTATTATTTTATTATGTTATACAATTTTAGATCCCGGACGTAGACCCAATTGCGAATCCGCAAATCGTAATTTGGACGAGCCCCCAATTCTGTTACGTGGTCCTCCCGGTAACTACCTCGTCTTGGTGACCCCCGGACCATGGGAGGACCCCGCCAGAAAGATATCTGATTTATACGCTTTCGTAGCGCAATCAATATGAAAGACACAATAATTCAAGTCAATAAGAAACCCCACACCAAGGATCCGGATTACTTACTAATATATTCTCCATCCATCATCAGCAATCAACAATCCATCAACAATCTTACTAAGATGGCCATCTCATAAATTTCCCCCCTTTCCCCACTCACGACCCCTCAATGGTCACTGTCCCTCACAATGTCTCTGGGCCCCTCCCGACCAAGGTGAAGGTCGACTTCTCCGCACACGGGCGGTTGAGCGAACCCCTGGCTGACGTGTTCCAAACGTGCACGTCGCGTACCGGGAACAGCTGCTGCAGCGCACACCTCCTTGCAAAGCAAAGCGGGCAAAGCAAAGCGCGGCTTGCAAAGCACGCGAGGCCCAAGGTGCGACCCGTACGCGTCCTTGTAGACGTTGAGGCGAACTGTGCCGGACGCTTGGTTCCGTGCACGAACCCACGGCAACTTGACGTGTAATCGGTAATTACCCCGCGCAGGTAACTCCTTTCGCCATACGGGCTTTCAAACGCAGCGTCCCCCACGCTGCTCAATATCGACACCGCTCGCGTCGGAGCTGGGTGAGGAAGAAAAAGATAGCCGCTTCTCCCCGACCTCGTGTCTTTTTCTTCTTCCGGTTCACTATCCCGTTTCCGGTCTCCTGTTATCCGGAGCCTCTCTAACCCTTTAACCACAACAACCTTTAATAGAATAAACATTAATAAGCAATGACATGAATAGTAACTCCTCTAAATCCGGGATCCGTAACACTTGTTTCTGACCTCCTCCACTCTTCCCACATCATTCAACTCCACTGTATACCATCTTCCCAAACTCTTCACGGGGGCCTCTACCAGTGGTGGAACCACCTCCCCTCCCAGCTCAAACCTGTGCATGTTATCCACCACTCCTCGTCTCACTATCACACTCCTCGATTTTCTTGCTTTAAATCCCATTCTTGCCCACCGCATCAACCTTTCCAGTCGTCCCAGTACCTCTACTGCTGCATCAGCGGACTGTTGGACAACTGTCAGGTCATCCATGAAAGCAAACATTGCTGGCAACCTCTGACCAGGGGCTAGCTCCACTTCTTTCCCATGTCCACTCACCGCATGTATCAACAACTCCATAACCAGCACAAACAAAATCGGGGAGATGGTACATCCCATCGGGATCCCCACTTCCAACTTCTGCCACTCTGTTACATAAGACTGTGTCGCAAACCGCATCCAAAACTGATCATAATATGCCATCAAAAAATCCCTAAATCTCCGTGGCACCCAAAAGAAATCCATGGCATACCTGATCAAGGCATGTGGCACTGACCCATATGCATTCTCCAAATCCAGCCATACCACCGCCACATCCTTCCTTTGCCTCTTTGCCTCCTGTAACACTTGCCAGACCATTGCCGAGTGTTCAATGCATCCTGGTGATCCCAGTATTCCTGCCTTCTGCACAGAACCATCCACAAAACCATTCCCTCTGATGAAGCCTGAGAGCTGTGCCGCAAAGATACTCATCAATATCTTCCCATCTACATCGAGCAATGATATTGGTCTAAACTGCTCCAGTGTCACAGCCTCCTCCTGCTTTGGAATATAAACTCCTTCCGCCCTAGTCCATTGACTGGGCACCACTCCTTGCCTCCAGACCACCTTCAGAGCCTTCCACAGATACTGCCTGATGCCTACACAACTCTTAAACACCTTGTATGGCAGTCAACTTGGTCCTGGAGCCGATGCCGCCCGTGCCTTCCTCAAAACTGCCTCAATCTCAGACATCTTTGGCTTTGACAAATCAAATGGAACACCTGGCTCTGTCGGTCTCACCAATCCTTCGATGTCCTCCACCACTTCGTTCCTCCTTGTGTCTGCATACGTAACACACAGGTGACCTTCCAACTCTTCCTTTGGTACCTTCAGTACACCACCTCGAGACGGCTCCAACAGATCCTTCATAAACTGAAAAGGCTTCTCAAAGAACCTCTTTCTCTTCCTCTGCCTCTCCTTTCTTCGCCTCCTCATCCTCTCCACTCTCTTCAACTTCACCAACCTCATCCTCACCTGCTTCGTCAACACCTCAAGCCCATTCCTCTCCCCTTCCACAGCCCTCTTCCATCTTCCATTCAAACCCCTCAACTCCATTCTCAACTCATGGCTCTCCCTCTGCCTCCTGCTCAAACATGCCTCCTTCTCACCCCCTCTCTACACACTCTTTCACTCCAAACGTGACACATGCATACTCAAACACAATCTCATTCATCTTTCTCAATCTATCTTCCACCCTTCCATTCAACCTATGAAGCGCCCCACACATCACTCCATCCATTCTCTCCCATACTTCCCTTTCTCCCATACCTGGCCATTTCACTCTCCTCCTCACATCCTTTCCCTGCTGAAGTACAACCCCAGGACATACAACACCGTGGCTTGCTACCTGGCTGTTTCTCCCGGCCGTCTTACGTGTCCCCTTTTCAAAGGCACTGCGTTGCTGTACCTCCTCCTCACCCACCTTACGCACACACCCCATTCGGCTCTGATGGACATGCAATCCTCTCACCGACTCAAACTCACGTCCACACCCACACTTCTCTCGAACCTGCCCTGCCTCCACATGCACACCCTCACCCCATAGACATACATCACCCACACGATCACTCCCACACCCTTTCCTGGCCTGATGGATCCTCAACCCTCTGATGGATCCGAACTCACGTCCACACTGACACCTTACCAGACTTGCATCCACAATCCGTTGTCGTTTGTCAAAATCAGTATGGGGGTCTTTATCCGTTTTATCTGTCCGTTTGGGCCCATCTTCCGCCCCACCTCTCGGAGAGCCCTTGGGGTGTTCTCTATTTTTAAACAACACTGTAAATTATGGGTGCCACACAATCCAAACCATGCAGCTTGGCAAAATGGCTTACAAGGCCACCTGCCCCCGACGCTGTCTCTCCAGCGTCACCAGCAGTGTAATATATATATATATATATATATATATATATATATATATATATATATATATATATATATATATATATATATATATATATATATTACATAATACATGGGTTTTCCAGACTTTTATCCCATAACCCTTAACACATTGGACTGAAATTTGTTCGGGGATATGCATTACAAAGCAATTCTCTCTCTTGTTTCACATCATTGTTTATCAGAGTTACGTATGTGCTGAGGACTCTTCTTCAAAAGATTCTCTTGGAACCCCAAACATAGTCCATTCAAGCTTTGTTTCCACCTGCAAGTTCTCTTGCTAAGGTAAGTTTATATGTCCGTTAAAAAACACGAACTGAATGATTACGTTTACAAAACGTTCATTTTGTTGTTTATTGGACAAGCACAACTGCATTGATGAACAGAAACAGGACAAGTTCCCAGTAATCGATTCCTTCCTCTACTCGCGTTCGTTGTTATCAATCGGATAAAAGAGCAACACGGGGAAAAACCACCATTTTGGTTCCTCCAGATGTGCTTCACACTGAACCTGATCACGTCACGTCATGTGATGTGTGTGTGCGTGTGTGGGTGTGTGCGTGTGTGGGTGTGTACCTTCCATCGGTAGGAAGCTAAAGTAGGTGACTCATTGATAGTAGAGCATTGTGTGCTGGTATCAGGCCACATTCCAAAGTTCTGCCTTGCTTGCTCTGCAACTACTACTTTAACGGCTCCAATCATTCCCACCCTATTGTGGTGTCAATCAGGGGAAACTGTGGCCCAGGTCTTTCACGAACCGGCTGGCCAGGCGTGACTGTAGGTGATTTGGGCAGCAATTTGTAATATTCGTTCAGGGTGCCGGTGATAAGTCGACCACGCTTCACGAAAGACACCGCAGGATCTTAACTGACATAATGTAATGCTAGCAGTATTGGCAGCCGGCTCAACGTCCACCAGTGCGAAACACCAGGATGACAGTTTGGAATAGAACCCAGACGAGACAGCTTAAAGGAAAGTTCGTGACCTCAGCACCATCCTATCGGAGTAATCCTCCCCAGAGTACCGCTCACGGGAATGGCAAACCACCCAGTGCATTTTTTTGTGCCAGCACTGATGCTCCAGGTACATCGTTCTGTTCAGTCTGTACAGGTGCACTGACAGCGAGCAGGTCGGTCATTTATCGACAACCTAGGAATAAAGCAAGATAACGAGTTCAATTACTGGTTCAAAGTAATTGTCCAATTGCTCACCTGGATCGAAGGACTGATGAACCAATAATCGTACAAACCGGTCCGACTCATCTGAAAACATGTTTATCGTTTATTAAATATGAAAATTATCCCAAGGTGTAGCCTGGTGTTGACTTAGCGGTTCGGGTGCTGGCTTGGGATCCTAGGATTGTGGGCTCGAATCCCGGCCTGCCATCCTTCCGAGGTCGGCAAATTGAGCACCAGTTCACTGATAATTCCCTGTGTGCTGCAAGAGGTGACCATCATGGTTGGTGGCAGGAAGGGCATCCGACCATAAAACATTGCTTCAAAAAGGGGGCCATGGTGCCTGAAAAAGCCCAACCCCCGCTCTGTGGGGAAAAATGGCCTCTAAAGGTGGTTCATCCCAAGGTTTATTTGTTCATTTTTGTGGATTTTTTGGAGGTGGAAGGATATGTTTAATTATTTATCATTCCAAGGTTTGTACTGCACCTGCGCACTGCTGCTTGCTGGGTAGAGGAAAGGATCCCTGCCTGATGTCCGAACCGGCAAGATCATAAATTGTGTGTATTTTAATAATTAATTTAGATATACAATACGGTCACTTCGTAACCCATGGAAACGTTCTTTTACTAAACAACAACACTGGTCGACATTGTCCTTTAACAACTCAAAATGATATTGTCCGTGTCACCTTAAGCAGTGCCTTCCAACCGCGAGACGTCTCAAGGTGAGATGACATTTGCTAAAGATCAAAGGCAGGTGTATATACTGTATATACCACGTGATTTAACCAAGAACATGGGATTTCCCCTCATCCGAGGAACTTCGACACAGGCAGTGGTCGTTTGGTCAACAACGTGCTTTGAACAACTTGCTGGCACAACCCTGGTGTTGGCTTAACGGTTAAGGTGGCTGGATTGAGATATCAGGGTCCTGAGGTCGACCGTTGAATTAACACCACGTTGGGTGACTCAGCCTGTCATCCTTATGAGGTCGGAAAAATGAGTACCAGATTACTGGGAAGGAAGAATGATCCATTCGAGTATCCAGCGTCAGACTGGTGACCCGGGATTGTGCCCAATAGCCTAGAAACTGCTTCGGCAGACCGATATGTATCTGAAGATGCAAAAGGTCTTGGTCTTCCTTGAACCATGTTTATTTAATTTCCTCTACCCAGTTCCTCCTACTTCACGTGTTGTTGAGCTTTCATTTGATTTTATTGGACATTGATTCTACTCTCTGCTTCATCTGCAGGGCAGACCAGGGAGATGAAAAGCGTCATACTGTTTCTTCTGCTGCCATTGGACAATTTGTTCGGTAAGTTGTGTCGCAGTTCAACTGATGTAACAATACCAGTTAAAAGCCCGTGAAATATGACGGGTTGCAACAGTTTATTCCACGGTGCAGCCTCGTGAGCATGACAAATTATGAAGCCTCGGCCTAGTGTGAGGTGTGCCTGTCTTTTATACATGTATGTACATATATACTGTATGTATATACATATATATATACATATATATATATATATACATATATATATATACATATATATATATACATATACATATATATATATACATATATATATATACATATATATATATACATATATATATATATATACATATATATATATACATATATATATATAACCACCTTTAGAGGCCATTTTTCCCCGCAAAGCGGGGGTTGGCCTTTTTCGGGAACTGTGGTTGTTGTTGTTTTTCGGTCCCCTTTTTGAAGCAATGTTTTACCGCCGGATGCCCTTCCTGACGCCAACCCTTTTTGCCGCCTTTAACGACAAACAGGGAATTACCAGTGAACTGGTACTCAATTAGCCGACCTCGGAAGGATGACAGGCTGAGTCAACCCCCCTGGTCGTTAATTCAGCGATCGACCGGGATTCGAACCCAGGATCCTAGGTATCCTAAGCTGGCACCCTAGCCGCTAGCCCAACACCAGGGTCTATATATATATATATATTGTTGCGAATATGGAAATTGGCCTCCATATCCGCTTGTAAATATTCCCCTATTTCCCCAATACTCCCCAACTCTCCCTTACCCCATTCCCTAGTCCCATTGTCTGTAAACAACACCCAGTAGAGCCGATCTTCCCCTTCATCCCCCCATTAAATGTCGTGCCCAGGTCCACCACAGCTCACGTAGACAACTATAGGACATCTTGCTAGTTATTCTTAGTCTATGTCAGTTAAGGACTTGTTTCCATTAATCTTGACTCTTCGTTGCACCAGAATGTGATTATATGGCACCAGTAGGAGTTTAGGACCTTTCCATACCTCCCCGCATCTCTTCCCATCATCTCAAGCGCCAACAACAACAACTACAACAAAAGAGGGTGGCGGCGTGGTGACGGCGCGGGGAGTGTGCGTCCTCACTCCGGCTCGGTTAGCCGCCATTAGCCATGTGCTCCAGGTTACGGGGTTACCAAGAAGGGGCTGGCCGTCAGTTCCTCGTCAGGGGCGGAGCCTGGTAACCCCCCTCCCGCACCCAATGAGAAGCCACGGGCCGATGCCATATGGGGCGGAGCTAACGAGCGAGGGCGTGACTTCCCGCCGGATATACGCGACGTCTCACCGGAAGAGAGGGTCAGATGCGCCCCCAGCCTGGAGAGAGAAGTTGCCACCTCGAGCGCTGTGACTGTGAGACCTCCCGCATCTCTGGACCGAACCAAGTCGATTCTGCCCTGAGCCCAGGTGCACCTGGAGCGATCGACCAACCCGCCTATCCTTGCCATCAAACCCCGTGTGAGTCCGTCTTGTCCTGTTTATCTGTGGTCTGTCGGGGTTACTATAAGACCGTGATTAAGTGCCCACCTTACTGTGCCGTCTCTCTGGCCCCTGTAATCTAACCTTCCTAATATCCCGTAATAGAACCTCCTCCGGAGGCCTTTGAGAACTGAACCCTTGGTGTCGTATCCTATTTGTAATCCCAGCCGTGTGTCCTTTCGTCAATTGATCTAGCGTAGCGCGACTGGTCAACGTCGGGTATAATCGGGGTAAACTGTGCAGACGTGGTCATACCAAACCGCTCGGTAAATAACACCTAAGCCGCGTCTGTAACAATTGGTGTCGGGAGTGAGATCGGTCCCGGAGCGCGTTTTTTTTACGCGCTCGAAATAATAACGGCGAAATTTGGTTTTGTTTTACGAAAATAAAAACCCGAATTTTGAAAGTCGCGCTATGGCAGACCAAGTCGGCTGGGTTCCGGTAGAGAGTGAGGCAGGGTCGATCCAGGACCAAATTGAGGGACATGAGGAGAGCGAAGCAGCGAGGGTAGCAGACGCACGAACTAGCGTCGTTGCGCCCGATATTGCGGGGGCGCAAAATGGCGCCTCGCTGGTCACCGCGCCCGCGACCGTGGCAGCGCCCCCGGTGGATTTGAATCTGTTTTTTATACAAATGAAGGCCCTTATGGCCCAGACTAGTGAGCGATTGGAGGGCCAAATGGGGGCCAATAGCCAACGGTTAGAACAAAGGATGGGGTCCAATAGCGAGAAATTGAGGGAGGACATGGGGGCCCAGATCGGGGGGTTAGGGAGTAGAATAGAGGGATTAGACAAGAAATTTGGGAAATTAGACAATAGATTAGGGGAAATACAGGAGGGGTTAACGGGGGTAGAAAATAGAATGGCTGCCCAGGAGAATCAGATAGAGGGAGTGAAAAATGGGTTAGAGGGGTTAGAAAACACAATGGAAGGCAAATTGAGGGACATGAGGGACCAAGCGGAAAGGGAAGTTAAACAAATGGGGCAGCAGATAGAGGGGGTCAGAATGGGGGTAGAAGCCAAACTGGATGCTCACAGGGGGGAGATGGAGCAGATGAGGGTGGCATCTGGGCAGGAGATGCAAGTGATGAGTGAGGAGGTCGGAGGAGTGCGCGAGGAGGTGAGGCACTGTAAGGAGCACATGGAGAAGGAGGTGAGAAAGGGGACTGTAAAGTTACAAGGGGGCATAGAGGACCTGACGCAGGAGGTGGAGCAGCTGACGGTGGGACAAACGGAGTTAGTGGAGCAGGTTCAAAAGAACACAGCGGTAATAGGAGGTTTAAAGGCGACACAGAAGGAACTAAAAGATGACTTAGTAGCGACAAAGAGGGAATGTCAGATGGTACGTGAGGGACTGACAACGAGGTTGGACGAGGTGATAGAGGTAATGGAGACAAAGGACCGGCAGGTGAGGACGCACATGGAAACGGTCAAGGTAGCCTTAGAGGACGAGATTGAGGAGACGTACCGGGGAATAAAAGAGGTGAAGCAGAAATTAGAAGAAGTGGAAGAAGGGGTGAGCGAAATTAAGAAGCGACGGAGGGAGGATAAGAAAGAGATAAAAGAAGAGATAAAAGAATTGGTCCAAAGTCTGCGTTTGGATCGTGATGGTGTGCTCATTAACCGGATGAGGGATTCGCAGGTGATGGAGGAGAAGCGAAGAGGAAGAGGACCCGGTGTAAGTGGTGACCAATATGGTCGTGCGTATGATGCGCCAGGTGATTTAAGGAGCTTGGGGGTCGAGATGGACGCGGGTGTTCGTGAGAGGCCGTTGGTGAGGTGTGCGACAGGTCTGGTGTGCGAAAAAGGAGGTGTGCGAGAAAGTCCGACTCTGGGGTGTGTGAGGAAAAAGTGCGTGCCAAGGAGTGAGGGTGCTGGCGAAAGTGAGTCGGTCGTAGCGCGTGTGCGAGGGAGCACATGGGAGCGCGGTGTGGTAAGTGTTACAGAGGGTGTGACGGGAGAGTGTGCGCAGGAGTGTGCGCGAGAAAGGTGTGTGATGGACAGGTGCATGGGGAAAGAGTGCGCTGTCAAGAATGGATGTGAGAGTAGTGAGAGTGACAAGGAGCATGAGTTGGGTGTGACAGGTGAGCGAGGATGCACACCTGGAATGGAAGGATGCACACCTGGAATGGTAGAGCGTGAGTGGGAATGCACGCTGGAGTTGGTGGTGAGGCACGTAGTTGGGTGTGCGAGTGAGAGCACACCTGTGATTGTCACAGAGGAGGTGACCGAGGAAGGGGCGCGAAGAGGTGTGTTGGTGAGGTGTGCGAGCGACGAATGTGTGCCAAGGTGTTCGGTGGTCAGGTGTGTGACCAAGTCTGTGAGTGGAATGAGAGTACCTGGGTGTGTAAGGAAAGGTACGAGGAGCATGGAGACGGCTGGATGTGTGAGCAAGGAACGGGCTGCGGGGTGTAAGCGTCCAGGTGAAGCATCGACGTTAAACGGGGTAGAGTTTAGAACGACTTATAGCCGAATCGGGCCCTCGGTGCGTGCCGGGCCTCGCTTTGAACGGCTGCGTCCGTGCTCCACTAGGCGGAGCGGGCAGCCCGATAGGAAGGGTCGTCATGGCGACCACGTTTTGTTAAGACGTGCCGGCAGGTCGAGATCGGGCCATGGGATGGCTCCGTGCCGAGATGGTGCGTGGGATCTCGGCCCGGGTAAGCCTCCTTCCCTGCACGGAGTGCGGGACGTATCCAGCCGCTGGCACCAAACAACCCGCATTCATGGCTTGGCTTTACGAAGCCGGGCTTTGGACGGGAATTGGCGCACCGAGAGGCAGTAGTGAGTAGACTGGGTGATGAGGTTAGTGTTTTGGCCCCAAAATTAGAGAAAAACAAAATTTGATGATTGGCAAAGGATGGGCAGTAGTGATTGGCAGATGATGGGCAGTGATTGGCAAATTTTTGATTTGTTGAAATTTGATGTGCAAAATTGGTAGTGAGCGATGTGCCCGGTGGGTAAGAGTGGCATCCCTGCCACCCTTCCCAAGGGGGGGCAAATGCGCTATAGTTTATGGGGTTGATGGCGGTGAAAACTAGCCCAGGTGGGTTAGGTTATATTAATAGGGATCTAGAGAGATGACATTAGGTAACGTTAAGATTAGTTAGTGACTGATACCTGTAGTGGGGACGCAGGTAGATTAGTGTGGATTATAATGACGTGGGAGCGCAATAGTTTAAAGGGACGACTGGGAAGCGCAAGTTCAGAGGGGAGGAGTTAGATGAGATGATGCT
>NW_027616516.1:175000-177500 GCF_964187855.1 Myxine glutinosa | reverse complement strand
TTTCATACCTGTATAGAAAATCGTGTTAATTCGTGTCATGTCTTTTGAGGCCCTGTCCAACCTTGAGGCTTTGTTTTTCTTTCAGCGGTCCGTCGATTTTGCGCCAATAACTTTCGTTCTCTGTTTTTCCCAGTCTTTTCACCCCATAGCCTACTTCCTTGTTTAAAATCTCAACTCAAAAAAAAAACAAAAAACATTTCCTTCTCTGTTCTTATTCGTTGTTCTTATTCGTTTATTCGTTGTTCTTATTCGTTCGTTCGTTCTTCGACCACGTGCTTCTCCCCCATTTCCCCAGATAGTTTTCACTGTTAAACTTTAAAATGTTAAAACTTTCCCCTCAAGTTCTGTATTCTGTCATATATGATAACACCTTTTTCTTCTTCTTCTTTAAAAGGTTGCTTTCGACTTGCTCAACAAGTATATTCATCCCAAAAAAAAATTCCATCTCTTACAGTTCCTCTTTTCTACATACCCGAAACTCTCCTGCACTCCATCCCTCCTCCAGCGTCCTTAAACGTATCTTTGACTCAAAGGTCACAAGAAACTCATTGTGCAATAATTGTTCGTTTCCCATTAATCGTACACTTTCTAAAATCCGATCTCTCCCCTCCCCTCCAAATCTTCCCCATCACCCCTCCCCTCCAAGACTCCACCTCGCCCCTCCCCTCCTAGACTCCACCCTCACCCCTCCCCTCCAAATCCTCCCCATCACCCATCCCTTTCAAATCTTCCCCCTTGCTACTCCCCTCCAAATCCTCCCCATTACCCATTCCTTTCAAATCTCCCCCCTTGCCCCTTCCCTCCTAAACTCCCTGCACACCACTCCCCTCCAAGACTCCCCCTATCCCCTCCCCTCAAAAACTCCCCCCTCACCCCTCCCCTTCCCTTCAGATCTCCCCACCCTCATTTCTTCATTTCCCCCCTCTCACCCCTCCTCCTCAAAGCATCCTCCCCGCTTCTTCCCCCTTCCAACTCTCACCTCCATCTCCCTCAACCTTCTGCCTCGCTCTTCCCCCTCCTCAAATAACACCTAATTGTGCCTCACCCAATCACCATCAAACCTTTTGTCCACCCCATCCTTCCCTTTCTCCGAGCTATTCTGAAATCTCTGACACACCTTCAACAGCTCTCCCTACCTCTTCCACATCTTACCCTACCCCTCCTCCCCCCTGTTCTGTATCCGATGCTCCCCCTTCCTCTTCACTAACGGTATGGACCTCAAACATCCGGGGCCTTCATTCAAACTTAACTGATCTCTCCATACATGTTGCTTCTGACAAACCAGACCTGATATGCTTAACAGAAACTTTCCTCCTTCATGATGTTTCTGATTCCTTCGTATCTCTCCGGGTTACTCCCTCCTCCGGTATGATAGACCTGAGCCTCGTCCTGGAGGTGGGGTTGCTATTTTCATCAAAAACTCTCTTCCTCACTCGCCCTGCACTGCCCTCTCTCCACCTCACCCCCAGGAATACCTCTGGCTACGGCTTCCCCTTCACTCCCACCTCTTGTTCATATGTGTGTTGTACCGTCCACCAAACAGTGATGACTCCATCTACATCTCGCTGTCTGATAATATGGACCAACTTACATTTACACATCCCAACTCTCTCTTCCTCATATGTGGTGATTTCAATTGTCACCATGCCAGTTGGCTGGGTGTGGGTACCTCTCTTACCAGCCATGGCTCCTCAGCAAAGGACTTCTGCGACTCACTGGGACTGACAAAATCTGTCAATTTCCCGACCCGGATCTCAGTCAACGGAGCATCTTCTCTTCTGGACTTGGTTATGACTAACTTCCCTGAAAATGTCTGCTGCTCTTCTTCTGCTCCAATCGGCTCATCTGATCATGTGCTTGTTAAAGTGGACATCTCTCTGACCATTCTCAGGGAGCCTGCTCAGCGTCGACGAGTCTGGCATTTCACTCAGGCCAACTGGCCCGGTCTTCAAGCAGCCATCAATCATCTGGACTGGTCTCCAATCTCGACCGCCTCTGACATCAACTCATCCTGGGAATTCTTCCAAAGTAAATTGCTCTCTCTCATGCACAGATTTATCCCATCTCGTCTTCAGTTGTCATACCCTTCCTCCCGTCCATGGTACACGGAATCTTGTGGTGAGGCTGTTGCACAGAAACAACTTGCCTTCGTCTCCTGGAAAGCAAATCCAAAAGAAACCTCATTTCCTTTCACAAAGCCCGAAAAAAGTGTGTGTCCACCCTCACGAGAGCCAAGAAACAATATCTCTCCGTTCTCAAGACCGAACTCTCTTATCTGTCTCCCTCTTGCAAATCCTGGTGGCGTCTGCTCAAATCTGTTTCTGGTGTTTGTTCCGCCTCCATCCCCTCCCTTACCTCAAACGGCTACACAGCTGACTCCGCATGTGAAAAAGCTGAATGCCTCAACTCTGTGTTTGCCTCTAAATCTTGTGTCCCAAACCCATCCCTCTCTGTACCCACCGTATCCAGTCGTACCCAGCTGCTCCTGGACTCCATGTCC